>NC_133534.1:82263525-82563525 GCF_048544455.1 Silene latifolia
TCATACTACTATTGGATGGTATGGTTTGACAGCGTCCTGGGACCACAATTGCTCTGGTACCCCATGAGATGGCATCAGGTACTTCATATCATTCTAATAGACTTTTCTGTTTTCAGGCTTCTCTAGGTACGTCACTGTGAATCCTAATATCTTTGGTACGTCGAAAGTGTATCTAGCAGGACTGTCAACTGCCGATGCGGGGTGACAAGGCACATGGCACTCCAACATGCCTAACCTACTTTCTCCACTAGGAGCACCCTTACCAGGCGGACTGTGGAACATACGAAAGGGAGCCTGGTTGACAGCTAAACACGCTTACCCGGCTACCCCTGATACCACCCCCTGGATGTAGCTCGCACTAATCGCAATTAATCAAGGCCCCAGTATGCATGCACACAAATATGGAACGTAGGGATCTCTGAGCTACCATAATCCTGCAGTGTCCCATTGGTCCTAGAACGACGATAAACTTGCCTAAATTACGCACTTGTTGGCTTTAATCGTGATGAACACACCTTGCGTCATGAACAAGGTTAAGTAGTCCGAAAACTGCGGCATACGCCTAAATCAGTCATCAGACTGACACGGCAGCTAGCTGAGTCTAGTTCAGCCTCTTCAGGCGGACTCGACTGGTCTTAATCAGCCTCTATGGTTGACACGACCACCCCTCCTTACAATGCGGCACATGCCTAAATCAGTCAACAGACTACCACATCAGCTAGCTCAGTCTGAGTCAGCCTCCTCAGGATGACATGACTCGCCTAAATAAACCAACAGGCTGACACGGCAACCTCCTAAACTAAGAAAAATGAAATCTAGCACACAAGATGTAATTAAAACTTGTCTAACTTTGGCAAGGGGCATTCCAAAACGTGGCCAAAAGAACGGCCCCAGAGTTTAAACGCCACCATGGCAAGCTACCAGAAAAGTTTAAAATATTACAAGTCTGCCACCATAGGGCCAGATTACCAAAAGTTCATTGATAAAAAAAGTATCTTAATTATCGGTCACATTAATGACCTCCACATCTGGCATCTCCTCTGCCTGCTGACCATCTGTTTCAGGTACCGGACCAGCTTGCACACTCCCAGCTGCCAAAGCTTCCTGAGCTCCGTCAGCAGCAACCTGGGCAACCGAGCATCTCCAGCAGCAGCCTGCTCAGCCATCACAGGAGAGTTCATCTCACCAACCTCAGGCATCAGCGCACTTAGATCAGGTTGAGCGGGGTAGAGCATCTCCAGCTGCCTCTCCTCCTCTTCTATGGCTTGCTGGGTTGGAGCCTCTTCAAAGGCAGCACGCATCCCGCTGATCTTTCCCCGCCAGGTGGCATAAGCAACAATATTTGTGGCCAGGGTGATCAACTCACTGATCCTCTATTCAGAACGCTTCAAGGAGTCAGAGAATGTGGTGCAAACCTCTTGAGTACGAGCCAGCTGATCAGCTCCCTCCTTCAGCATCCTCTTTGCGCCAGCCAGATCCGCTTTTAGCTCAGCTACCTTCCCCCTCAAATCAGCACGCTGCTTCTCTAAATCAGCATTAGACGCAGACAGCTCCCTGTTTTTGGCGCTAGTGGCTCGGCTGGTGGTCTGCACTATGTTGATCATCTTCCTATTGTAAAGAGCAGACTGGCGGGTCTGGGGCAAGAAAAATTAAAAGTTAGCAAGAAATTAAACGTAAAATTTAGAACAGGTGGATGACAAAGGTCACTCACCATGAAAGCGTTGTGCACATCATTCTCAGCCATTTCCTCTGGAGAAAATTCTTGGAAGACCTCCTTTAGAGGAGGAAAAAGCAGTTGGTCGATTTCTGGCCAGTATGGCACCTTATCAACGTTCCCAAAACCCTCTGGTAAGTGAGCAATGATGCCTCCGCTAGCTGAATTACAAGGACTGGTAGGAGGAGTAGGGGGATGACGAGCCAACGGGTCGACCTCCAAGGGTTCAGGCCTAGCAGAGCTGGAGTGAGTAGGAAGAGACAGAAAAGAAGCATCAGGAGCACTCCTCTTGGAGGCAGATGCCACATCAGGGGCTGGCAGCGGATCTCTTTCTTTTTGTGCTCTGGAGGATAGCTTCCAAAGGGTCAACTTTTGAACCTACAAGCAAACATCATTACAGGCGTCACAAAAATTGAGCTGTCAGTAAGGTCTCATGCGCACTGAAACGATTACAGAAAGCTTACCGAAAGACATGCTGTGAGACGATTGAAGGGGGTTGGTGGAAGAAGCAGGAGAAAATCCAGGAAGCAGGTCAGGAAACTTCCTCTCTACCTAAGGAATGCAGAATAACTTATTGCAGGCAGGGATCTGGGCACCAATACGGGTCAGGTAGCAGGGACCTGCACGAGGACGATGAAGTAAGCTAGTAATCAGCAAGATTAATGAATCAGATGACAGGAAGGCTACTTACTCGAAGTTATGACCCATTTCTCGATGATGTAATCGGCAGGCGGCTGGATAGAAGCCTTCCTCACAAAGAAGAAGTCCTCAAACCATTTCTCATCCCGAGATTTTGACACGTGCCTAAAAGGAGCCTCTCCAGAGCTCCGGAACGAGAATTGGCCCCTACCCAGGGACCTGATATCATACATATGGGCCAGATCGCCCAGAGAGATGAAGTTGCCAGTATTTTGACAAGCGGCCAAGGAGTAGAGAAGAACCCTCCAGGCAGTGGCAGAAATTTGTGCCATAGCAAAGTTATTTGTAAAGATGAAGTCTTGGACGAGTTTGGGAAAAGGGAAGTGAAGACCATATCTAAATGGGTATAAGTAAAAGCAAACCCACCCTGGACGGATGGCATCAACTTTTTGGCCGGGCTCTGGAATGGCGACATCCACCCCGTCACCAAGACCAAGTAAATCTTTGATCAAAGGGATGTCGGCATGGGTCAGGGCAGAGTCACAGTGATGGGGGTGAGTGAATAGTCCCCGGGAAGGTAAGACCGGGTCAGGATTGCGATCAGAAGGTGTGGATGTCGATGATGAATGTCGGGTTTTTCCCATGGCGGAGGAAGCAAAAATGAGAATGAAGAAGGAAAGGGAAAGGAAAATACCTGGGGGCGACGGGAGTGGAGCAGTGAAGCCAGCAGAGGAAGAAGGGAAGGAAGGTTAAGGATTTGAGAGAGAGAGAGAGAGAGAGTTTTTATGGGAAATGATTTTGTGGTTAATGAAGTAAAGAAAGGGAGTTGAGATTATAAAGGAAGAGAGAGAGGGGGCGCGAGAAATGAGGAGGAGGGCGGCAGTGATGATGGATTTGCATGAAAAGGAGTGCAAATTACGGCTTAGGGTTTTAGCAGTTGGTTACGTAAATTCCTTGTTCGACACCTCGAAGCGTACTTCACAAGAAATTTGGGGCAAACTGTTTGGGCTAAAAATCACATAATAGGAAAGGCCCACTTAATAAGTAATGGACCATAAGGGAAGGGATAGAAGAAGGAGAGCCCACGGTTGAGGTGAGTACAAGAAAGGGAGAATGGGCCGGCATGCACATGAGAAGAAGGCTGAAGCCTATTAAAAGAAACATCTGAACTTAGGAAAGCGGAGTCAGGGAGAAGTCAGGGAGAATAAAGGAAGATCGTGCGTTATGGCAAGAGTTATTATGGAAGTTGTATTCCTTTCCATAATCAAGGTAGGATACGTCTAGGGTTCTTACCCTATAAATAGCCAAGGAAGCAATCAGAGAAGGGGGAGATTCATTCAAGATACACGAACAATACCACGTGCTAGCAAGATTTATATTCCGTCTCAATTGTAATCATCCTCCTATTCAAAGCTAGTGCAATATTTGGCAGGGTACCGTCCCTCCCGCGGTTGTTCCCACATTGGGTTTTTCGCGTCACCAAATCTTACGTGTCAATTTACATTACGAACATTATTTCCTTATTTAAGTATCATCATACAAACGATTAATCAAATAACCAACGAGTAAGACCACATCGACCTAAAACAACCAATTTGTTAAAAATCACCTAAACAATGACTCCTTCCTATAACTGGCGAGCCTTTCCACGTAGTCTAACGAAATTTAAACGATCGCACTGACAGACGACAGACACTAAACTGTTCCCGACTTCAGATCTTTGACTCGAGTCCGCGAGTTGCCTTGACGTCGCCCTTCCCGATGGTAGGTCCTTGGCCCGAATCCTTTCCAGCCGCCTTGACGTCACTTCGGTCTCTGAGTTGTATTCTTCGATTGACCTCGGGCTGTACTTTGACTTTCGCCCTGTCCAAGCCTCGTTCAAAGTGGGGGCTTTGCAGATCCGAGTATATGTTAAATCCCCAACAAGCACCTGATGATTATCGGACTACAACATGCTAAGGAATCGCTACGTTCGATCGGCAGTTTATATAACTACGAGTCGGAAAACTCAAAAAGGATTTCGGAAATGAAAACATTTTGAAAACATTTCAAAAATACCTGGAGTGTTTTATGCACGACGACGGGATCGCAATGACACTAATTATATTCAAAACCAACACGGGACCAAAAATCGACTCGAAATTCAAATCCTGACTCCAACAACGAGTCAAACACAAAAAACAAACATCAATAAGCCTTCCATGCTAAGTGTACACGGTATACCTGATGGTCAAGTACAACAACCATGATATCCAAAACCTCAGATAGAACAAATCATAATTCCAACTGCGTGATAGTGATAAGACATAATGACGATTATTCAAGTCCCGTTCTTCATATTGGCATAAAACAGGTCTAAACGAACTTTTCCACAACGACGGGTTCTAACACCATTTTACAAACAATTTTATAAACATTTTCAACATTTTCATAAACAATTTCATATTGGCCTCTTTGGGTCGTCGTCTGCCTCGCGCCTAAAGGGCCCCCCTGATTTCCAGTTTTTAAACCGGGGCAGGCTCCTTTGCATCGCCCTAAGGCTCGCGCCTCAATTGGCTGCCTGATGCAGGTCCTGTTTCCTTTCCAGCACTCGTCTAGGACGATCCCGAATTTGGTTAACCCAAATACAGGATGGATCAGATTGACAAGTCCACATTTTACTTTATATTTGCAAAACGCTTTTCTAAGATAAATGGATCACGTTATGCACCATAAACCTGATGTGAATCATATTTGAGCACATTTTGTCCCCGAATTAACCTCATTCTTATGCTTTATAGCACTTATTTGGGTCATTTACTATCTTTAGTTTCCCATTTTGCATATTCTTTGAGCTTTTGTCTCCTTGGTAGGAAAGGATTTCTAACCTTGCATTTATGAAGCGAAATGGAGCTAAATTGATCGCTTCTAATGACCAAGCATCAAAGAGAAGACTAACACTAGAGGTCTAAGTAGATAATAAAGTGAAATGGGCAATGATGAAAGGATCCTTGCATCCCCGACATGATCCTTGCGGATTGTTAAGGAGGAAAAGAAGAAAAGCAGTCTGTCCAAGAATCTGAGCGGATCGAGCACGATCCAGGCGTCTCTGAACACCAAGATTCGGGAGTCTTGTGCCCAAGACAACCGGCTTTCAACAACTGTATCCGAGCGCCTTCCCTAGGATCCGAGCAGATCACAAGGGAGAACAACCTTTGCCACAGCACAGGACGGACAGATCACCACAGGACTAGCAAGAGGATCGGCTCATTTCCTTCTGGAGTAGCATTTCCTCAACTTTTCCTAAGGTCTTAATAGTCATTTAAGCCCTTAGTAACCATAATCCTTGTATCGAATCTTTAGTATAAATACCCCTTTGTACTACCTAGATTAGCATCCACCCCGAATCAAGTTGTAATCCTCTATTAATCTCATCCTAATACTCTCAAATTAGTTTTAATTCAGTTGTAATACAATTCCTCAATATTAATCACATCTTAATCTTTCCTTAATTTCTCTATTGTTGTTCCTTTATTTTGGATAATTAAAAGATTATTTGGGCTTATTTGGACGATTGACAACCTTCCATAAATCATCAAGTACTTTTATTATTCTTTGCTTTATTATTTGGAATCATCTTCATAGGTATAATTTCTCTTTAGCCTTGTTTAATTATTGTTAATCACTTTCATTTATTTATCATGTTTTACTTTGTTGGTATGATTGACAACCTTATTGGCATTCTAAACTTGATAATGAGTGAGTAGTTTCCTTAGCTAGAGTTAATGGGGAATTAGGGGAAACAAACATGAAGATTGATTCATGCTTAATTTAATATGTCTTCATAATTAATTTTCTTGCTTGTTGTGATTTCAACTTTTGCACATGTTATGTTTGATGAAATGCGAGCCTATGAATCCTTGCATTTTTTGATCCATCACCTATCTTTTCAATGAGGCTTGTAAGCTTATACACCAACTCGAGCCTCATTAGACCATGCATATAGTTGGATAGGAAGGATTAAGTCGACTTGTAGGTGTTGTAAAATCTAATCGATTCGGCTCCGGGACCCAAACTTTCTTAGGGATTGTAAGATATACACTAATTCGATCCCATCACAACAATAAGTTCTTGCATCTAGTTGACAAGATGTTTATATGATCAACTCCCATGAATCCCCTATGAACCCATGACATCCTAGTGCCTTTAATCAATTCTTTACATCCCCTTTTAAGTACCTTGCTTGTTTTCATTGCTTTACTTTTATCTTGTTAATTAGTTTAGACCAATTTCATCTCAACCCAAATTGTGACACCCTAAGACACAACCATTTGCAATTGAGAATCCTACATCAATACCCATCCCTTGGGATCCGACCTTTACTTACCTCTTTACTAAGAGTAGTTGGTCGCTTTTGACGACGAGTTTGAACCGAACCAAAAATGGCGCAGTTGTCGGGGACAGTGTTAACCACTACTACAAATGAGCACTTGGGCCACGGCTAAATTCGTGGCGCAATACTAAATTTCCGTGGCTAAATCATTTTGCCACGGGAATACCTTCCGTCGCACAAGTGGCCGTGGCAAAGAGATAGTCACGGGAAAAACAAGAACGTGGCTATTATTGAATTTTTGGCCACGGATTCTCTCGTGGCTAATAACTCCCGTGGCCAAAGAAATTTTCCGTGGCGAAAAAATAATTCCCGTGGCAAACAATATATATGAAAATTAAATAAATAAAACGTAAAATAATTTATTTATTTTTCACAATGAGTATTTTATCATATACGGAACCATGACAATCTAGGTAATTGTTGCGCTAGTTAACTTGATTCATTTGAACGTTATTTCGTTTCACGAGTCATGCATTTGTGAGCATCGAAAAGGCTTCCCAGGAGGTCACCTATCCGAACACTACTCTCACCTGAGAACGCTTAACTGTAGAGTTATTTTGATGTGCCACCGAAATTGAATGTTATCTTTGTTGATATAATTAGCACTTTGAATCCTTTTAAGTTTATTTTTTCTCTTTCAAATCTTACCTTTAGTACTATTTAATTACATAAATGTTACATGTTTTACAATTTTTTGCGGTAAAAACATTATTTTGGCCGAAACAATTAAAATTTGACATTAACCTCCTGATTAATGATTTTGACATCATTTTTTTTTTGCCAAAGTCAGTAAACCATTTTCTCCAAAAAGTAAAATTAATTGTGTTTTCCTAACATTTTTTTATCTTTTGTTTATCGACATACTTATTTTCATTTCTCATGTACTTATTTTTTCGTATATTTTTCTTCGTAAATTCTATTGTATAACCGTTGTACCTAAGATATGAAAAATGAGACCATTTTTTGGTAAAGTAATGACCGCTTTTTATAATTAAAGGTCTTTTTTCCCCAAAGTGATCACTATTAACCAAAAAGTAGTCACTTTTTTACCCAAAAACCACGAAAAAGATTATTGTACAAAAGAATCGCTTATTTTCCTAAACTGATTTCTCTTTGTTATGAACTTATCGTTTCTTTTCTTAAAATTTTTACATTATTTGCACATGTGACTTTAAATTATTATAATTTTTATATTTTTCCGTGTGATATGCTCATTTTCAATGAAAAAAAATTTATTTTAAGTAAATTTTTCACGGTACTCTCGAATTTTGACAGATTACATATGGTACCCTTTTTTTAAAGTTTTTACATATAGTACCCTTATATTTACGTTTTTCTGCCTCAGAATACCCTTTGACAAACTTCCGTTATAACGCCGTTACTCATATGCCTTGTGACGCCTTTTTTTTGTTATATAATACACTATCAATTCATCATCAAATAATACCTAAATCCTTATTTTGTCTAAGAAACTAACATTTAGTACTTAAATAATATAACAATAACAACATAACATACACAATTACTCATCAAATTACTTATAGTAGTAACGACGTTATGATGAAATTTCCCCAAAGAGTATTTTGGGAATGAAAAAGGTAAACACAAGGGCAACATATGTAGAAACTTAAAATAAGGGGTACCATGCGTAATCTGGAAAAGTTCGAGGGTACCATGGGAAATTTCCGTAAATTTTATATCAAATTCAAATTTTTCTATAAATATCCTACAAATAAAGTTCGAAATAAACTTTTGAATGAAATAGTTTAACAATATACTAATTTTGGATTTTCAAAGATAGATGGTAAATAACTTTTTTATTCAATTTGATATGCTATATCTTTAAATGTGATACGATCATTTAAGATTGTTATTCAAGATTATAAAGTTTAATTTAAAAAAAGTAAAAGAAATTCCCGACTTTAATAAACAGAGTATATATTAAAACATTTTTTTTAAATTATCAATATTTTGAAAAACTACAACACATAAATGTGATCTGTAAAAAATAAAAAAAAATAGACGATAAACTTTTCTTTGCTTGCATATAAGTTTATAAAATTTTAAAATTTCTTATTAAAGTAAATAAAACAATAAAAAATATTAATTAAATTAATCAAAGTGTTTCTAAATTTTTATATTGAAATATATTTTCATATTTTCATATTTGATTAAATTTCATTCAGATTTAAGTCGGGAAAGATATTTGCCACGGGTGTTTGTTTGTTCGTGGCTAAAAAAATATTTGCCACATAACAATTCGTGACTAAATAAAATTTCGCCACAGGTGTGACATAGGCCGTGGCTAAAATAATTATTTGCCACGGGTGTAGCCTAATTCGTGGCGGGAGTGACTTTTTGCCACGGGAAAAGTTATCTCGTGGCATAAATTTTTTTCCAAAATAATGAATAAGTTTTTCCCGTCGCTAAGCAAAATTTAGCCACGAATTATGAGTTCCCGTGGCATTATTCGTGGCGCAAGTGACGATTTGTTGTAGTGAACTTGATTTGATTTTCATTAATTGTTTATAGTTGTGCCTTTCTTTAACTTGAGGGAGATCACTTTCTCAAGGTACTTCTCACCTTTCTCTTAGTGTACTTTCCAAGATGGATATAATAGATTGTTGCATATAGGACCACATGTGTACTACTCTAATCAAAGACCCCTTGCAAGCATTGGAAGCTTTAGAAGCAAGTGAGGCCAAAGATAAGCATTGGGAATTAGAAGTAGACCTCCTTGAAGCCGCTCTAGCCAACAAAGAGCTCACCTATGAGCAATCCACATTGATAAATTACATTCTCGAGGAAACATCACAATCCATTAAAGTAGAATAAGCAACCAAAGATCATACCATGCAAGATGAAGAGACGGATGAATATGTCATGGAATTTGAGTACGATGGGTATGATGAGCTTGAGGAACAAATTGAATATGCCATGAGAATGGAATGTATAATGGAGATGAAGCATGTCCTTGATGAACCTTAAATGGTAGAAAGTGAGGTACAAACTTCAACTCTAAAACCCCTTCCCCCAAATTTGAAATATGCCTACCTTGATGAATCTAAAACTAAACCAGTGATTGTTAATGACAAACTTGATGAGAACCAATTGGAAAGTTTGCTTGATGTGTTAAAAGAACATGAAAAAGCTATAGTTTATAGTGTAGATGACCTTAAGGGAAAAAGCCCCAATTTTTGCATGCATAGAATTCATCTAGAAGAAGAACATAGGCCTACCATTCAAGACCAAAGGAGACTACACCCCTACATGCAAGAAGTTGTAAAAGCGGAGGTTAGGAAATTACTTGATGCGGGAATCATTTATCCTCTATCGGATTCCTTGTGGGTTAGCTCCGTTCAAGTGGTACCTAAGAAAGGAGGTACCACGATGGTAACAAATGATAAGAACGAGCTAATACCCACAAGGAAGATCACCGGTTGGCGTATGTGTATTGACTATCGTAAATTGAATTCCGGAACAAGAAAGGATCATTTCCCCTACCATTCATTGACCAAATGCTTGAGAGGTTATCCTCTCTTAAATTCTTTTGCTACCTTGAGGGGTATTTGGGATTCTTCCAAATCCGATACACCCTGATGACCAACACAAGACCACTTTCACATGTCCCTATGGTACTTTTTCATATAGAAGAATGCCCTTCGGGCTATGTAATGCTCCCGCTACTTTCCAAAGATGCAGGATGAGTGTCTTCTCCGATTATCTAGAGATCATAATGTAAGTTTTTATGGATGATTTTAGCGCTTACGGAAAAGACTTCGACTCTTGCTTGCATAACCTTTCTCTTGTATTGTAAAAATGTGAAGATGTTAGCCTTGTTTTGAATTGGGAAAAGTGTCACTTTATGGTCAATGAAGGTATTTTTTTGGGTCATTTAATCTCGGAAAAGGGTGTCGAAGTTGATAAAGCTAAAGTTGAGGTGATAGAGAAACTCCCACCTCCCGTGAATGTTAGAGGGGTGAGGAGCTTTCTCGGTCACGCGGGTTTCTATCGCCGTTTTATAAAAGATTTCTCAAAAATCGCGAAACCTCTCACTCAACTTTTGCTTAAATATCCCCAATTCCAATTCATTAATGAGTGTGTTTAAGCCTTTGATATAATTATGTAAGCACTAATTTCGGCACCGATCATCCGACCACCAAATTGGGAACTACCGTTTGAGATTATGTGCGATGCGAGTAACGACGTCGTTGGAGCGGTTCTTGGCCAACTGGTAGGAAAGACTTTGCATGCTATCTATTACATAAGCAAGACTCTAGATGCCGCCCAAGTAAATTTTGATACTACCGAGAAGGAACTCCTTGCCATTGTCTATGCACTAGACAAATTTTGTTCCTATTTGCTTGGATCAAAAGTGATTGCCTTCTCGGATCACCGTGCTCTTAGACATCTCTTGATAAAGAAAGAGGCAAAACCAAGGTTGTTGAGATGGATTTTACTACTCCAAAAATTTGATTTGGAGATAAGAGACAAGAAGGGAGCCGAGAATGTGGTCGCGGATCACTTGTCAAGAATTCGATTCAACAATGATGAGGGAGAGACACCGATCAATGGCTCTTCCCCCGATGATATCTTAATGGCCATCCATTCACAACTTGAGAGGCATACCACACCATGGTTCACCGACTATGCTAATTACATTGCTGGAAGAGTTCTTCCTCCAAACTTGAACTACAATCAAAGAGAGAGATTCTTGTTTTAAGTGAAGAGATACTTTTGGGGAGAACCCAATCTTACAAGGAATGTTGTGATGGACTTTACCGAACATGCATACCCCAATGGGAAGTTCAAGGCATTCTAGAAGGATGCCATTCATCACCTTATGGAGGACACCATGGGGCATGAAGAACTATTGCTAAAGTCCTTCAATTGGGCTTCTTTTGGCCTACCATGTTTGAAGATGCTAGAGAATTTAATCTCCATTGTGATCCTTGCCAAAGAACCGGGAACATTTATTAGAGAAATGAGATGCCACAACGTGGAATACTAGAGGTAGAAATTTTCGGTATGGGGAATCGACTACCAAGGACCATTTGTATCATCTTAAGGAAACAAATAAATTCTTGTAGCCGTTGATTATGTATTAAAGTGAGTAGAAGCAATTGCTACTCCAACCGATGACGCCAAGACGGTTACTAAACTTCTCAAGACTCGTATGGATTGGAGTATGAAGCTTAATGACACTCTTTGGGCTTATAGGACGGCCTATAAAACTATCATAGGAGCCTCCCCTTACAAGCTAGTCTATGGAAAGGCATGCCATTTGCCAATTAAGCTAGAGTACAAAGCCTTTTTGGCAATCAAAGCTCTGAACCTTGATCTCAAGTTAAGTGGACAAAAGAGGATAATGCAAATTCAATAGTTGGAGGAATTCCGACTACAATCCTACGAAAATGCAAAGATCTACAAGGAGAGGACAAAGTTGCTTCATGACAAGAGAATCAAGCAAAAAGCCTTGCACAAGGGAGACAAAGTCCTTCTATTTAACTCCCGATATCGACTCTTTCCTGGGAAGCTAAATTCAAGATGGATGGGGCCCTATGTGATCACCGAAGTGGGAAAATATGGCGACTTTGAAATAAAGTCGGAAGATGGAAACAAGTTCAATGTCAACGGCCAAAGGTTTAAACCATATTATGAAGGAGCATTCATCGGAGAAGTAGAGGTCATCCGTCTCGAGCCTCTCCCACCATGAAAGGACCATCAAAGAGAGAGAGCTTGGTGGAGTCCTCTCCAAACAACCATTTGAAAATGTACTAAATCGTCTCACTTGTATTTTTAACTTTATTGCTTTTACATATAATTTCAATAAAGCATGATTTTTGACATGAGAGTTGGTGAGGGAGTGTTACTAATTCATTTGATGAATGAAGGATTTAGCAATTCAAGTGTGGGGAAGCACTCTTATCAAATGAGGAGAAAGACGAATAAAAAGGAGGGAACCCCCACGGGCAGACCTGAGCCCTTGGGAACTACAGACGATCCGGGCATCCAAGGGAGAGACTCGAGCGTCCTGGACTCGGGACGCGGGTCTTGGGGGGGTTGGCATTGAAAAAAGGGGGTCTGCCACAAAATCTGAGCATATCATACACAGGACGAGCGTCCCAGGCCTTGAGCCTCCCATCTTGTGAAAGATCCGAACGTCCTGGCCTGCTTCAAATTGATGATTTCTCGCTGCTTATAAATCTGCACGTCCTCAAGTGAAGCCGAGTGTCCCCGGTACGCATCCGCTCATCTTGAGAGCAATCCGCGCATCCAAGCATGAGTTGGAAACTCCAGAGTGCACTGACTAAGGATCCAAGCATTCTGAGCTCGATCCGCTCGTCCCCAGCTGCTCTTATGGATTTACTATAGAGCAAGGATCCGCCCGTCCCCATCATGGCCCGAGCGTCTCCCTCTTGTGTTGCTTTTCTATTTTCGACAAATGCTATCTTTCACCCACCACACATTTCATGACACCCTATCCATCTTTCCTCTATAAAACATAAAATCCTCTCCCATATGACTCAAAACACATCAAAAGCAACCATTTACCTCTCTAAATTAAAAACCCCCAAAACCTAGGGTTTCAAGAAGGATCTCAATTACAAAGAACATTCTCATCTTCCACAAGTAAAACTTCAAGATCTACTTTTAAGATTAGAGCAAGAGGGTCCTTGCCTAGAGAAAGAATAAGAACAAGGGTAATTGGAAGCTCCTCAACATCTCACCTTAACACATTGAGGAGAGAGAATGAATAACTAATTGATCTGTCAAGACTTAATGAGTTCTCCAACATAGAATTTGTCAATGATTTCCAAAGACTCGTCTTTCATCGTCTCCTTGTTAATAACATTCTTCCTACTAAATTCATGTGCCATGAGACATTAAGAAAACTAGGCATCTATCATCAAACCGAGGCACTCTTCGAGTTATTTGGTCTTTCAACTATGTTCAACATGCATGAACTCACTTACCAGTCCTTAGTTCTTGAATTATTGAGTTTTCTAAAGATTTCTACCTTGAACAAGACAATTTGTGTGGAGTTTAGACTAGAGAACACAACTCGAATGATGGCTCTTGTGGACTTTGCTAGTGTGTTGGGTCTTGATGTATCGCCTACCCGTACATCAAAGCCGCGGACTTATAGCATAACACCTCTATGGCGAGCCATGACGGGTCGCGACTTCTCTTTCATTAAGGAATGCTCGGCCTCTCATATTCAAAACCCCATTATTAGGCTTACTTACCGGTTTATCACTAGCACTCTCTTAGCAGGCCGTGATCCCGCGGTAGTGAATGAACTCGATCTTGTTTTTATGGAGTCCTACCTAAAGATACAAGGGAGGAGCGGTTATCACTTCAACGCCCCCTTAGTACTTCTTGAAAGATGGGCAAAGTTCTGAAATGGAGTTAATGATGGTATGATCCACATTGTCAATGGGGGATTAATTACAAGGCATGCAAAATTCTTCAACCCCAACTTCAATAACAACAATTCTTATATACCTCTTCCGGGCAACACCAAGATTGATGAAATGTTTATTCTCCGACAACACCATTGGATAGCCCTTGAAGGCTTTGAGCGAAGGATTAAGTGGATCACCAAGGGGAGCACCCCCATCTTTTTTCCAATGGAAGGATTAACAAGAATATCACCTCGAAGGGGTCCCCTCTCACAAGTACCATCCTACCTCGTCCCAACCAGTGCAAACCGAGCAAATCAAACCGCACCTCCTACTCAACCTCAAAAACATGAAACTCAAGAAAATGAAAAACAAAAAGTTGTCATCCCGCCTTACCCCATTCCATATCAACCTTATAATCACCCAAATCCCTTCATCCTTCGAAGAGACGATTTTGTCACGGGTCTACTCCAAGACATGCACCAAAAGCAATATGAAGCAAGAGTGGACAATTATTATGCTCTCTATCCACAATTTTACCGGTAGGCCAATCAAGGGCATATTAGTGAAGAGGGAATACTTCCTTATTGGGCTCAAATGGATATCCTTTTTCCAAACTTGGAGCATGCCAATGGTGGAACGCATGGACATGGAGAAGGAGAAGGAGAAAGGTCAAGTGGCGGTGATACGGTTGAAGTTAATAGCGAGGGGGACGAATTTATGGACTTCTATGAAAGCGATGCATCACAAGCACAATGGGATAGTGATATTGGAGGGGATGATAGTAACCAATGAATATGTTTATGATCTAGGTGGAGTGGGCATGGGCTACTCACCATGGCCAAGGTGAAGCTCTTCTATTTCCCCTCATTTTTCTTGTCAAAAATTTTATGCTTTTCTAACATGGTTAACATTATCAACAGGATTAGAGGTTTGGGTGCCAAAAAACTCTCTTATGCTGGCAGAATCACTCTCATCAACTCAGTTCTAAATACTCTCCATAGCTATTGGGCTACTATGTTTTTAATTCCTAAAGTCAGAATCGGGAGAGTTGAAGCAATATGCAGAAACTACTTCTGGGATGGGAGTCCTGATTATCATATAGTCCCTCTAGTAGCTTGGGATAGGGTTACTATGCCCAAAGATGTTGGTGGTCTTGGCGTAAAGAAAGTGGAAAATTGGAATTGGGCAGCTGTTGGTAAATTGGTGAACTGGGTGTATACCAAAGCTGATAGATTGTGGATAAGGTGGATCAGTAATGTTTACTTGAAAGAGCAAGACTGGCAGTCTTACTCCCCCCCTGCAGATTCTCCTTGGACTTGGAAGAATGTTTGCAAAGTCAAGGATAAACTGAAGGATGGATTTGGTGAGAATTGTTGGTTACCTAATGAGAATGGTTATACACTCAAGAATGGTTATAAATGGCTATGCACTCAACAACCTAAGGTGGATTGGTGCTCTCTGGTATGGAACAGCTGGAACATTCCCAAGCATTTAATCATTACGTGGCCTATTATGCAGGAGGGACTAAATACCAGAGCTAAGCTATTCCAGATTGGCTTTTGTGAGGACAATCTTTATTTAATCTGTGGAGATCAACCTGAAACGATCACTCACTTATTCTATGAGTGTCATTACAGCTGCAGAATCAGGGCAGCTCTTGCTGTCTGGATGGGGAGAGCTTTTCCTACTCTTACTGAACTCCAGAATGGTAGGACATGCAGTCTACAATGGAAGGCAATGACTATGATTTTCAATGTTTATCTTTACACGATATGGCATCAGAGAAACATCACCAGACTCCATCAGTCTGTTGTGAGGCCTGAACTGTTAGTTGCTCAGATAGAGGAGATGGCAGGAAGAAGAGGGTGCAGCAAAGCTGGCCCTGGGATGTCTAACATCACTAATGGGTGGTTAAGCTGCTTGCAATGAGGCTTGGTTATCTATTATGCTGTACGTTTTTTGTTTGTTTTTGAGCTTACCAGGGTTTGAACCCCTACCCTTGTATATGTATCTTGGTTCCTTGATATAATATATATACTCACATTTCACCAAAAAAAAAACATTTAATTGTTTCAATCTCTAGTAGTGTCCCTGTAAAAGTTAAGGTCTATTACTCCACCTTGGCCACATCTAGGTGATGATAAATTTATTGTTCCCACCTGTGAAAATCAAAAATGACAAACTAGTTTCATGCATTGCATACTTGTGCATGAACTCCCACATCTTTACACTAGAAATAGTGTATTGCTTGGTTTGGGGAAGTTCAAGCACAAGCATTGGGAGTTAATCTAAATTAGCTCTCCAACCAATAAATTCATGCATCATATAGTATAGTTTAGAATGCATCACTTGTGTATATTTCCTATAGTTTGCATATTAGTGTAGAAATCATGCATTCTCATTTAGCTCGCATTATTTCCTATCGTTTTGGCCATTGAGGACAATGCCCATACTAGTGTGGGGATGGGAAATTCTAACTTGACTTTTAAAATAAAAAAATAATAAAAAATGAAAATTTTTGAAAAATACAAAAACATGTTCATTTATTTTCATAAACATAAAAACCATAAAAAAATTGAAAAACCAAAAACATGTTCATTCCTTTATAGTGTAATTTTGTATATACATATTTGTTTGTTTGTCCTTCTATCACATTGATCGACTACGCCACATCCGAGGCATGAGGATTATGATGACTGCATGGTATGATCTTTCCAATCTCCTTTTTCCTCTCTATGTTAATGACTATGTGGCTTTATTTTAATCAATGCGGTACAAACTAATGTGATTGTATGAGTTGCATTTAGCTTATGTGGCATACTAGTTGATGGAAGCATATGCATTAGGTTGTATAAATGTTAGTTGTGCCATGGCATGTAGTTGCATTTTAGGAAAATTTTTGTGAAAACATTTATTTGGGAAGCTTGACAAGTGTATATAAGGCCCTTGTAGATACTTTATTTTTCTTAAGACTTTGCTCATTAGAATTCTTCTAAAACATCCTAGGATGTGTCATGCTAGTATCCTTTAACCCATGGATTAAGGCCTAGTCAAGAGTACCTTGTGGTGTCATAACTCCTTAGCTACGGTTTATTCCAAGGTCACCCTTGAAACCATGTAACCATCCTCCACCTCTATCACATCTTGTCAACAAAAAGGGAATAGGCACAAAAATTATCAAAATTTGAGTTCAAGAACTAAAATAAAAAACAAGAAGTTTGCAATTTGCATCAAAGAAAAGAGGAGTACAAAAATAAGAATTCCTATGCTTCAAATATAAGCACCATCGCTACAAATGGGGTGGCTTTGAAAATGTTCATAAGAAAAATGCAAAAAGTTGAAAATTTTCAAGCATTGAAATGCCAAACATCAAAGAAATGGCAAAAAGAAAGTGTTCTCAAATGTCAAATACCACAAGAAATTGGGGGGAAAAACAACAATAAAAGCAAACCCCCATATGAAACTCAAAACACATTGATCCCTTTATCCATCGAATATACTTTTATGCATAGTAGAGAGGGGACGACCCTTCTTCTTGTCTAGGAAAGAAGGGGAATTCCGCGTTCCTCCAGTATTTCTAACACCATAGGGAGACTACTCTTGACGAAAGCATTTAAAGATTGAGGACAAAGGTACCCTAGCTTGACACAACTTGGAGGTGATTTATTGGTATCCTTCTACGCTTAGTAGTTTCAAGAAACCGTATCTAAGATGTAATGTGTACCCTTAGATTGCTTCCTCTTTAGTTAATTTCTGCCACTTAGATGAGGAAAGTGGCTATTCATTTTTGTAGATGCATCCATTACCTGCTTTTCTGTGTTTAATGCTTGGATGTATCGCCATTTTGGAAAGCCCCACCTTGCCTTGCAAGAAGGCATCCTACCTCATGGTTGTCTTGTTGTGAGTTGAAGGGGTAGAGTGAGACCCGCTAATTATCTAATATTGGCTATATTTGTAGGTTAGTTTAAATAAAGGTCTTAGTTTTAAGTCACCTCTTTACTCGGGACGAGAAAAGGTTTGGTTTGGGGATGCTTGATGTGACTCATATTTGAGCATATTTAGTTCCCAACTTAACCTCGTTCTTATGCTTTATAGAACTTATTTGGGTCATTTACTATCTTTAGTTTCCCATTTTGCACATTCTTTGAGGTTTTGTCTCCTTGGTAGGAAAGGATTGCTAACCTTGCATTTATGAGGCGAAATGGAGCTAAATTGATCGCATCTAATGACCAAGCATCAAAGAGAATACTAACACTAGAGCCCTGAGTAGATAATAAAGTGAAATGGGCAATGATGAAAGGATCCTTGCATCCCCGACATGATCCTTGCGGATTGTTAAGGAATAAAAGAAGAAAAGCAGACTGTCCAAGAATCCGATCGGATTGAGCACGATCTGGGCGTCTCTGAACACCAAGATCCGGGTGTCTTGTGCCCAAGACGATCGGCTTTCAGCAACTAGATCCGAGCGTCTTCCCCAGGATCCGAGCGGATCACAAGGCAGAACAACCCCTGCCACAACACAGGACTGATGGATCACCATAGAACTAGCAAGAGGATCCGCTCATTTTCTTCGGGAGTAGCATTTCCTCAACTTTTCCTAGGGTCTTAATAGTCATTTAAGCCCTTAGTAACCCTAATCCTTGTACCTAATCTTTAGTATAAATATTCCTTTGTACTACCTGGATTAGCATCCATCCTGAATCAAGTTGTAATCCTCTCTTAATCTCATCCTAATACTCTCAAATTTGTTTTAATTTAGTTGTAATAAAATTCCTCAATATTAATCACATCTTAATCTTTCCTTAACTTCTCTATTGTTCTTCCTTTATTTTGGGTAATTAAAAGATATTGGGTTTATTTGGAGGATTGACAACCTTCCATCAACTATCATGTAATTTTATTATTCTTTTCTTTATTATTTGGAATCATCTTCATAGGTATAATTTCTCTTTAGCCTTGTTTAATTATTGTTAATCACATTCGTTTATTCATTATGTTTTGCTTTGTTAGTATGATTGACAACCTTATTGGCATTCTAAACTTAATAATGAGTGATTAGTTTCCTTAGCTAGGGTTAATGGGGAATTAGGGGAAACAAACACGGAGATTCATTCATACTTAATTTAATATGTCTTCATAATTAATTTGCTTACTTGTTGTTAAAAATCGATTAAACCCACAAAAACCGAGATGGATACCAACGAATGATAGATAGGGCGATTTTGGCATCATTTTACAGCATTTTAAGCATATTTATTTAAGTTGAATGAATGATGTCATTTATTTAAAGTATTTATCTTGTTGTACCAAGTATGGCCTAGTTAATTTTAATCATTATTACCCGAAATGAATGGGAATATCGATTTTTTTGTAATTAAATACGATCTCGTATCGTCGGTTTGTAATTAATTAATAGTTTTATTTATTTTATTAATTAATGTATAATAGGAATAGCTATGTAATTCATTTGTAATAGTTATTTTTATCGGCGTTTCCAAAAGACGGATTACATTGGGACGGAGTCTATTTTTGGAAGGTGTTCCAAATCCCACAAGAAAGAGCCACGTTTGGAATGAAGAGGCAAGGGACCAAGGAGTTGGTTTTCGAAATGTAATAGACTAGTTTTTTATTAACTAGGTGGCCAAACTAGGATTTATTCATATGCTTACATGTTTTCTTGTTTTATTTTCGCGCATGCCAAAATCGCCATTCACGTGCATTTTATTTTCGCGGTTGTTAATTCACGTCATTTACATTCACCGAATTAATTCACTTATAAGGAATTTATGATTAAATTGAAAAGATCTCTCACATAACTAAAATTGAGATTAGCCTTACCAATTAGTAACACCTATGAATCTCTTGTTCATTAGAGCCACGCTCGCCCAAGCGGGGTGTTCTCTTTTTACCTTGGGTAAGTAGGGTGGTAAATGATTATCATACGCTAAAATTGGTTGGACTCAACGGGATATAAGACGGTCTTGTGTTCCGGGGCTAGTAGATGGATTTAAGGAAATTCGTCGACCAAGAGTTCTAGAGGTAGAATTAGTCAACATGACTTACCGAATTTACGCAATTATGGGATGTTTCGCCCAAGCGATGCTCATTTTTGTTTAATATTTGGGTCTTGGAATCATTTATATAATTTAGTGGGAGGTCATTATATAAATGCTAAAACTTGCTAAACATGGTTTTACAAGTAATTTTTAAAACAATGAATGTTAATTTTTCCATTTTGTTGTAGCATTTTAATTCGCAATGGCAACTTCATCAACTCCATCGACTACTTCACTAGGCAAAGATTCATGGCTAAGGTCCGTAATGGACAAATGTATTTTAAAAGATGACGGTAGTAACTTTCTTGAATGGTAATCCAACATCAAAAGTGCCGCGTTGTCCGACAATGTGCTCACTTACTTGACCAATGCTCCTCCTATCGAGCCCGGTGCAAGGGCTTCATCGGCGGTGCGGACCGCCTATGATGACCATGTGAGGATGTCGAATGATATGCAGAATGTTTTGATATGGTCGATGTCGCCAAAGCTCAAGCTATCATGCATTTCTTTAAATGTGTATGAGATATTCACTCGTATGATCACTATGTTTTCACAAACACCTAAAGTCCGTCAATACGATGCAGCGGCACGCTTCTTTGAAGCTAAGCTTGAGAGGGGCCAAAAGTTTGGTCCCCATGTACTCAAAATGGTCGAATATATTGACATCCTAGAGCGTCTAGGGTGTAAGATTCCTAAGACTCTTGTGGTGGATCGTATCCTTCACTCACTCCCCACCAAGTTTGTCCACTTTAGGGTAAACTACAACATGAATGACATGGATAAGAGTTACCATGAAATTCATGTACTCCTCACCTATGCGGAGAGGGATATGGAAGCTAGTGGGAGTGAAAAAGGAGATGTTTTAACCATGAAGTTAAAGAACATGTCCCTTGGAGTCAAGAAAGGAAAAGGGAAGGAAAAGTCCCAATTCAAGAAATCGTCAAAGAAAAATGACAAGGGAAAGGGGAAAACCGTTGAGAATGGCAATCCCAGGGCAAAAAGTGTCAAGCTCTCTGAGGCCGAATGTTTTCATTGTAATGGGAAGGGGCATTATAGGAGGAGTTCTCCCAAATACTTGGAGGTTCTCAAGGAAGGGCGTGTGACGCCTATTTGTATGATTTCCTCTCTCTATGTGATAGACGTTAATTATGCTTGTACTTCCACTTGGGTACTTGATACCGGATGTGGCTCTCACCTTTGTAATCATTTGCAGGGTTTAAGGGACGTGCAAGCACTAGCAAAAGGTGATGTGGATCTCCGCATTGGCAATGGAGCTAGAGTAGCCGCCGTTTCTGTGGGGACCTATGTGCTTACTTTAGCTAGTGGTTTAGAGTTGTATTTAAATAAGTGTTATTTTGTACCAACGTTAACTAAGAACATCATCTTCATTTTCGCGTTAGACGCGGAAGGCTTTTGTTTTATGATTAAGGACAAGTGTTGTACATTTTCTTTTAAATGATGTTAATGACGTTTATCATGTGGAAACTAAAAAGCTCAAAACGGGTGATCAAACGAATCCTACCTTTGGCATTGTCGTTTAGGCCACATAAACGAAAGACGCATTAAGAGACTTGCTTCATCAAAAGTGCTCAAACCATTTGGTTACGAATCTTATGGTACATGCGAGTCTTGCCTTCTAGGCAAGATGACTCGTGCACCTTTTGCGGGAAAAGGGACACGAGCTAGTGAGGTTTTGGCTCTCATACATACGGATGTTTGTGGACCATTAACCATCACCGCTAGAGGAGGTTTTCACTACTTCATTACTTTTGCTGATGACTTAAGTAGATATGGGTATGTCTACTTAATGAAGAACAAGAGTGAAGCCTTTGACAAGTTCAAAGAGTTCCAAAATAAAGTAGAGAACCAATTGGATAAAAAGATAAAGACCCTACAGTCCGACCGTGGTTGTGAGTATTTAAATATTTAATTTGATTCACAACTAAAAGATTGTGGTATTGTATCACAATGGACTCCTTCTGGCATACCGCAGTTAAATGGTGTGGCCGAAAGGAGAAACCGAACTTTACTTGATATGGTTCGGTCTATGATGAGTCTAACTGAGCTTCCTAGTTCATTTTAGGGTTTTGCCCTCTTGTCTGCAGTATTTTCACTAAATTGAAGCCCGACTAAAGCGGCCGATAAGACTCCATATGAGATATGGACATGGAAAGTCCCTCATTTGTCATTCATGCGTATTTGGGGTTGTGAAGCGTACGTCAAGATCAAGTCTGACAATAAGCTTGCACCTAGGTCTGACAAATGTCTTTTTGTAGGATATCCAAGGGAAACACGTGGCTATTACTTCTACAATAAACACGAGAACAAAGTGTTTGTGGCTCGTGATGCTCTCTTCCTAGAAAAGGAGTTTATTTCTAGGAGACAGAGTGGGAGAAAATTTGAACTTGAAGAAGTTCGAGAGCCATAAACCGAGAATGGGGTAGAGGAGAATGTGAAGGATAGCATTCCCTCTTCTTCTGAAACGGTAATTGTTCCTAGAAAGTCAAGTAGTATTTCTAATCCACCTGATCGCTACCTTGGTAACATCAAAGAGGATGGTGTTTTGTTACATTTGGAAAGTGATGAAGCCACTACCTACAAATCGCCCATGTCTAGTCCTGACTCCTCGCTTTGGCTAGAAGCCATGCAGTCCGAAATGGATTCCATGTACGAGAACCAAGTATGGGACTTGGTGGATTTACCTGAGGGAGTGCAACCCCTTCAGTGTAAATGGATATATAAAATTAAGCTCGACGTGGATAAACATGTGGATGTTTACAAAGCTAGATTGGTGGCAAAAGGTTTCACCCAAGTTCATGGTTTACACTATGACGAAACCTTTGCTCCAGTTGCTATGCTTAGGTCCATTAGGATAATCTTAGCGGTTGCCGCATTTCATGATTATGAGATTTGGCAAATGGATGTCAAAACCGCCTTCTTGAATGGGATTATAGAAGAAGAGGTGTACATGATACAACCTGAAGGTTTTGTGGATACATCTAACCCTAAGAAGGTGTGTAAGCTCAAGAAGTCCATTTATGGTCTTAAGCAAGCATCTAGGAGTTGGAATCATCTCTTTGATCATGTTATTAAATAATATGGTTTCACTAGAAGTGTAGAAGAACCGTGTTTATACATTAAGTTTAGTGGGAGTAAGGTTGCATTCTTTGTCCTATATGTGGATGACATATTGCTCATTGGGAATGATGTTCCATCACTCACTTCCGTAAAGGAGTGGCTAGGGAAACACTTCCAAATGAAGGACTTGGGAGAGGCACAACGAATCTTAGGTATCCGGATCTATAGGGATAGGTCCAAGAGGATACTAGCATTGAGTCAAGAAGCTTATATTGACAAAGTTCTTGACCGGTTGAATATCAAAGACTCTAAGAGAGGATTTCTACCTATGGGCCAAGGGATTACTTTGAGCAAGTCACAGTCTCCCTCCACCCCTAAGGAAATTGAACACATGAAGACCGTCCCTTATGCTTCCGCTGTTGGGTCTATCATGTATGCTATGATTTGCACTCGCCCCGACGTTGCGTATGCCTTGAGCATGACAAGTCGTTATCAAGCCAAGCCTGGTGAGAGTCACTGGATAGCCGTAAAGAACATCCTTAAGTATTTGAGAAGGACTAAGGATTCGTTCTTAGTGTTTGGAGGAGAAACTGAGTTGCGTGTAAGAGGTTACACGGACGCAAGTTTCCAAACCGATCGGGATGACATGAAATCCCAATCCAGCTATGTGTTTATGCTAAATGGAGGAGCTGTTTGTTGGAAGAGCTTCAAGCAAAGCATTACCACGGATTCTACAACAGAGGCTGAGTATCTTGCAGCATCTGAGGCTGCGAAGGAAGCTGTTTGGATTAGGCAATTCATGGAGGGGCTAGGAGTAGCCCATTCCGCCAAAGATCCTATCACTCAATATTGTGATAACAGTGGAGCTATTTTTCAAGCCAAAGAGCCTAAGTCTAGTAACAAATCTAGACACATTGAAAGGAAATACCATGTAATTAGAGATTATGTGGAAAGGAAGGAAATTGACATTTGTAAGGTTGGGACAGACGATAATATTGTTGATCCTTTAAACAAGCCTTTATCAAAGGCTAAGCATGATGGTCATGTCGTCGCTATGGGATTGAGACGAGTACCAGATTTTCTTTAAATTAATGATATGTTATAATTAGATAGTGTATCTCTTATTATATATATGATAATCACATTCATTGTTTTCACATTCATTTCTTTTATGAATCTTTTATTTAGTGTGACTAAATTATTAATACCTTGTTTATCGGAATAAGTTGTGGAGATAATGTTGAACACTATTCAATTGAATAAGATGAACATAGTATTTTGTCCCTAGTCACTTAATGAGGTGACGTCTCGGAGTGACTAGATTGTAAGTCGATTGATGGTTGTTAAACACCATAAGGTCATATGTGATGACTGGTCGATTACATAGGCAGAGTTTGTGACATTTTGCCGGACAGTGACCATTTAGAGAGTCCCTAAGTTCTATTATAGACGCCTGGTCGTGGCGGGGATCTCTAAGATGTTCTAATGAGTCGATTCTTTTGACTGGAGACTATTATCTGCGCAAGTGCAGTTTCCGAGTGACTTTGGTTTTTGTCCTAGGTCGTGCCGTGAAAGGTGGCCAAAAGGGCATTTACTAGGTCATGGTGAGCTGTATTGTGCAATTGGATAAATTGGGCATACAGGAATTGTCCACCCACGTTGGGTAACTATATCTCAAGGCCACTCGAGGAGTTAATGACTACAAATGCGTGGCCACGCTCGGAAGTAATCTGTATGAGATTTTTCCGGTCTGGTAGTCACACTCCCGATCGAGTAAACCACTCGAGATATGTTCGTGTGCAAGTGCGACCTGAAAGACACCTTGCATTGAGTGGGAGATTAAAACGGACAAGAGAATTGGTAGCGCACACCTTGTGTCGGACAAGTGGGAGATTGTTGGAGTTAGTGTCCTCCACAATAGTGCGTTAACATAATAAATCTCATTAATGGAATATCGTCAGATATTTAATTATTTGATCCTCGTCAGTTGATTAACGTAAATCGATAACAGTTGGCTGACTAGAGTTTGACGTTATTGTCGTGAGACGACGGTGATCAACTGACCCCTTTCGGTCACACCTATAGGAACTAACCCCAATAGACAACTAATTAATTGTATGAGATACAATTTATTTAGTCCCTTGATTTGTAGACTAAAAGGTTAGTCAATTATTTTAAGAGAGAATTCGAGTTGCGAACTCGAGGAACGGCGGTTATTATTTAATTATGTGATAATTGAATAATAAATTTTGGGAGACGGGTTTTAGTTAATTAACTGTTAATTTAGTAAAATTGTACTAATTGATTAATGTGATTAATATTAGTACGTAAATAATATGTGTAGTGGTACACGTATATTACGGAGTAAATTGGACGAATTAATTATGAAAGTATTTAAACATGAAACGATGTTTAAAATAAAATTACACGTATTTGTGTGACAAATATAAGAACCAACATGGACCCGTATATGGGCAAGTGGACCGTGTAAAATAGAGTAGTGGATGATTACTCACATAATCATTTCACCTTACTTTATATACTACCATAATTTTTCTTATATAAGATTTTGCATGTGATGTAAGATGAAAAATATAAGACAAAATTTGTCCACTCCAACACTCTACTTCCACCCGCCACTTTCCCTTCCTTTATACTCCATCTATTGTTCATTTCTACACAACATCATTTGTATGTTTTGCATGTGAACATAAAAATCATCATCTCTCTAAAAAATAATTATTCATCTTTACTAAGTTTGTTAGTAAATAAATTTTATTACTAAGATTTATTAGTAATATTACAAATAATATCAAGGGTATAATAATAATAAGTTCTAGTTAAATACTTGTTATTATTTTTGGGTAAGTTCTTGGGTGCAACAAGAAGGAGATCTTCTCTTTGAGGATTTGTAAGGAGGATCATCCATTTGGTATAAGCTCAAGAACAAGCTAGTAAGGTGAACTAGTTTGTGCCCTTTTTACCACAAAATCAATGTAAGGAAATTGTTTTTCCTTATACATTCATTTTTATGCTTTCATATTAGCATGCATGTTACATAGATCACCTAAATGACAAATTATGAGATAATTTAATTTTTATTAGAGAGTCTAATATGGATCTATGATCTTTCATATACACCAACTCGAGCCTCATTAGATCATGCATATAGTTGGATAGGAAGGATTAAGTCGACTTGTAGGTGTTTTACAATCTAATCGATTCGGCTCCGGGACCCAAACCTTCTTAGGGATTGTAAGATATACACTAAATCGATCCCATCACAATAATAAGTGCTTGCATCTAGTTGAGAACATGTTTGTATGATCAACTTCCATGAATCCCTTATCAACCCATGACATCCTAATGCCTTTAATCAATTGTTTACATCCCCTTTTAAGTACCTTGCTTGTTTTTATTGCTTTACTTTTATCTTGTTAATTAGTTTAGACCAATTTCATCTTAACCCAAATTGTGACACCCTAAGACACAACCATTTGTAATTGAGAATCCTATATCAATACCCGTCCCTTGGGATCTGACCTTTACTTACCTCTTTACTAAGAGTAGTTTGTGAAGTTATAAATATTGTTTTGGTTGGTAGCTTTTGACGACGAGTTTGAATCGAACCAAAACCTAACTCGGTAAATTGAAGTTTAATTTCCGTCTTGCATGCAAATCAACAGTAAATCCAACTTGACATCAATTACTTGATTATTTGGTTAAACTGTAATACCCGGCCTTTGTGGGGCCCGTACTTAGACCTTGGGATACGAGAGGGGACTTTAGACCGATACGATATCACTCGGGAGGGAAGGATGGCCTTACACTAGACCTAGACTAGACCAAGTGGAGTTACAACGGATCGAGTGGATCCACTCGGTTAAGTGAAAACTATACTCGACCGAATGAGTTTAATCGACCGAGTAGAGTACTACTCGGCCGAGTGAGTCCACTCGACTGAGTGGACTCGGCACTCGGTCGAGTGACGCTGTTTTCAGAACACGGGATTAAACCCCTTTCTCTCCAAACCCTAAAATCATTTCCATCTTCCTCCTTATATCTCCAAACTCTCTCCCTTCTCTAAATCCTCACAAATACCTACTACTTGAGATTCAAGCTTGGATTAGAAGATTTACCACTTTCCTCTTCATCTCCTTCATCTAGTAAGTAAAGATCTACCCTTTTTAGTCTTTAAACCCTAACTTTTGGTGGAATTCGTTATGGGTAATTAATTAGTAATTAGTATGTATAATAGGAGTAATTAAGGGGTATTGATAAGGGGATTTGTAGTGTATATTAGTATAGGATGTATTGTGATAGTTATTATGTGATTTGTATAAGATGAGATGGTTCCTTGAGACGGTCTCGGCCCGGGTTCGAGTAGCTTGAGGAGATTGCTAAAAGGTAGGTTAAACCTACTCGGTTTCAATAATGTGATGTTGTTATGTTGATGTTGTAGTTAGTCTTACATAATTAGGGCATTTATATTAAAATATGTTTAGTGGTAATCACATAATTAAGAGGATGATTATGATATGTTGAGTGTGGTTCATGATACCCGTCGTTGTAGGTACCAAAAATAAGATTTATAATTTCCTATTAAGACTAACCTAGGCTAGTGGTAACAGGGTCGAACCACAAGGAGGCGAATGTAATTTCTAATTGTCTAATTTAGTCTAAGGTAACGAAAGTGGGGGTTGAATTGATTTGGTCTATACTAATAGCAATAAAAGACATTAAACTAAATAAACGGATAAAACAGATAAAAGAAGGGGTACTAGGATGGTCGGTTCGTTATAGGTTCGGCGGCAGCATACTAAACAGGTCTAATCAAACACATGAGGCGGGAAACAAGAGGTCCTCTCGGTCCACTCTTAACAGATAGCATTTCGATCTCGCTATATGTCCCTAACATCACTAATACTGACTCTCGTCCTGAAAAGTGTTTTATAATCTAAACTTTACCAATCTTTCGATCTCAGCATAGTTTAGTCATTTTAATTGGGGATCTAACAACTGTCCCTATCTCTCGTTCTAATGGGTCAGTCATATCCTAAACATTCAACTAGTCGTGTGCACTCGATTCGTCGAATAAAGAATTAAAACAATTAAAATGAAAGTAAAACCCCACGAGGTCAGTCGATCGACCAAGTAAGGCAGTCGATCGACTGACATGCGATTCAGGCCGTGTTATTCTATTGCCGCCTACACTATAATTCCCCTACATCCTATCACAAGCAATTTAGCTACTCATAACTATTATGAAAATAATTATAATATTGACGATATAGATTACTGAATTCATGCTTAAAACAGTTGAACAAACAATTAACATAAAGCGGTAATTACGGTTTCGGGAAACTAACTAGCAATTTCTAAACTATCAACGCAATAAAGATGAACTGGAATAAGAGCAAGTGAATACCGAAATTGCAGAAGGATTGTAACGGAATGATTGAAAGCACAACGAAAATCCAATGCGAAAATAGTTTCCCAAACCCTAATTATTTTATAAAACTAAACTGAATGTAAAGTGAGGTAAAAACTGGATGAAAATCTCTGGAAAACTAGGTTACGTTATATAGCAAATATACGTAACACTTATTATTAAAACCTAAACACAATGGGCTTCAAGTTCCTCGATCTTTTAATTCTCGTCTGAAGCAGCGATGTGGTCGATCGACTATGCAGGGCGGTCGATCAACTGACTAGCAGTGTACAGTAGCTTCTGGAGCCCGAGAGTTGGTCGATCGACTGAAGGTAGTGGTCGATCGACTGCTCTAGCTGGTACTTGACTTCTACGATCTCGTGGATTTGTCTTTTGGGAGTTGAATTGCGCACCAAGCTAGTTCCTTAAGTGAATACTTCACGTCAAAATGCAATGCAAGACACTCGGGGACGGATTTAGCTAAATTTCCGTTGAATTCTTCACATTTCTGCAATAATGTACAAAAACACGAAAGTAGACGGAAATAGGGGAACTGGTAGCTTAAACTACACAAATGAGCTCTGAAATGCGTGGAAAATAGGATGTAAAACATCATATAAAAGACACGCATCAAACATCCCCAAACCAAACCCTTGCTTGTCCCCAAGCAAAAACTAGACTCGATCTAACGACCTAATGGAACGAGTTCAATCTCAGAGCGAATTACAACATGTAAAGCCTAAACCAATTTAATGCAATAACTAACAATCAATTAGTAATGCGAATCATGCAAACGAGTTATAAGGTCGTTAAAAACTGCTGAACCGTCAACCATAGAGACTTATCAAATCGGACTCTCACGGGTCGCTCAAATCACTCATAAGCACAGGTTAATATATAAGAGGATAGAAAGAATTCATTTCTGTAGAGACTCTCACCTAACTACGACCTATGAGAACATGCCTGCAATATAATATGAAAACAATCTCTACAACCGTATATATATGCATTCCAACCAACACATGACCATGACACATGCCGAGGTATATATGTGGATATGTGAGGTATGGGTAAGAAGAGGCAAAACATTTATGGAAAAGTGGAGGTACAGGTGATCAAGCTAGTACCCAAACGGAACCATATGGCAACATCCTTCTTCTTGCTCAAAATCAAACGAAACGGTGCTATAGCAAGCACAAATCTCACAGTCTCCAGTATGAAAGTAATCAATTAACTCTCCATAAGATAAGAATAATACATGGGAGCAAAAATCGCCATAAGATAAAGGCTTGAATTATGCGAATTGATTCTTTCTTTTTCTTTCGAACTCCAGTCGATCGACCATAATTGGCAGTCGGTCGACTGCTTTGAACACTACAGAACCTCTTTTTCTCTTTTTTCAAATCATTTTTCTTTTCTTTTTGTTTCTTTTCAACTTCTTTCCTCCTTCATTTCATCTTCCCAACTAAATCTCAAATAAGAGCAATTGGCTACCAAAAACGAAGTGACAATCCCAACAACTAAACTACTAGCTTGACAAAGGACAGGCTAAATGTAGGATGTAGTAAATAGGACAAAAAGGATATTTTTGGCAATGTGGAGCTTATGGGCGAAACGAATAAAGGAAAACCTCTACCACATGTGTCAACAAACCACAAACTGAATGCATACAGGTATTAAGCAGACTAAGTTCATATTTATGCACATTTATGTAACATGCCTCATAAGGAGTACTACTCACATCCTAGATAAACTGGTCATAGATGTCACCAGTTATAGGCTCTAAATCTTAGAAATATGATGTAGCTTGCCAAAATTCTAAGTCAAGTCTCAAGTTCAGCAAACAGTGAACGAAAACTCGTAGGTATGCACTTATATGATTCTACTAATAACATGTTAATCAAGCAAGGCTTAGGCAAAAACAGGTGCAAATGCAATGTCATCATTGAAATACTACCGTTCCGACTCGACCTATATGCTAAAATAAACGTGCATTTTTCGAAATTTGATGAAATTTTTTCAATTTTTTTTGAACTTTTGGTATACATATATCAAATGAAATAAACAATGCAAAAAAGAATGTAAACGTGAATGCAAGAAAATGATATGCGACGCAAAACCCTTCCCCAAACCAAATCGCACAATGTCCCCATTGTGCAAAATCATGTAATGAAGAAAAGAGAAACGGGAATTTGCGAGAAAATTAAATAAAACATGAAGTAAAGACTTAGAAACTCACAAGACTTTCAGCGCAGCAAGGGAAACCTCCCCAAACCAGCGTGAGCTAGGAGGTTTCAGTAGCTAGCAGTGCTACTAATAAGTACCTGAAAAGACAAACAAAGTACCACACATAAATCGAGAAAGCAATGATGAAGCGGTATTATGTGCAAAATTGAGAAAAATAGAAGAAATAAATAGTGACGGAAGATAATGTGGAGTAGAAAACTCCCTTAGTTCCGCAAATCGACCAAACATAGCAGGAGAGAGGTCGTAAACAGGTACAACAGTGCAGTTCGATCGATCGACCACATCACTCAGTCGACCGACCGAGGTGAAAGGAACAGTAGCTCCTGGAAACTGCAGACCAGTCGATCGACTGAAAATACTGTTGTACTTCAGATTTCTTCGTATTTGCTCAATTAGTTGAGCTAATAAGGTCTAAAAACCTGCAAATGCACAATAATACGCGCCCAGAATTGCGCAAAACCCAAAGTAAAGTCTAAAGTACTTAAAAATCCAAAGTAACAAAAATAAATGCGAAGTCTCGCGCACACAAAATACGGTAAATAGTCTTAAAAGCAATAAAGTAAATGTTTGATAAAGCATTTGATCAACTAATAGTTGATCAAGAATGGCCATGGTATGGCCCACTTCGTTGGCTTCTGGCTACTAGAGATAGCCTCAACGGTGCTTATCTTCTTGGTTGCACCCTTCTTAGCTTCAACATCCGCCGAACTCAACGGGTCAGCAGCTTCTATATCTCCCCAGTCAATGATCTCTTCGGACTCATCAGAATCTAAATCGGACTCTCTCACTTTGACCGGCTCGTCATCAACTTCCTCATCAGTGCCATAGCTAAGGCAACCAAGACCTCCTCTTTGAATGATCGGCTTCTTCACAGCTGGAGCGACTTGCGGCTCTTCCTTCCCCAAACCAAACACCGAATATCGAAAATAGATAAATCTTCCTCCAATTTGCTCCTAATCTGGGGGCGGAGGGGTTATGACAGAATAGGAGTAGAGACAGGCATATCGGGAAGCACAAAGTATGATTTCTTTTCGAAACCGTATTACAGGTGACAGGCCACATAGGGTCCTTCTTCCTAGCTGTTTGGGCGAAGACAATAGAATGCTTCCCCACTTTGAAGGTCAGGGTCCCAGAACCAACATCAATAACTGCACCAGCAGTGTGCAGAAATGGCCTCCCTAGAATGATAGGTATGTGGGCATCCTCAGGCATATCAAGTGTAACAACCCGGATTATAAAACAAAGGAAAAACTTATATAAAATAAATATCAGAGTACGATACTGATAAAAGGGTCAAGGTGGCGGAAACACCTGACCAATCCGGTTCGCTACTAAATCCAAAACAAAACTAATACATTATTCAAGGTTCTAAAAACATAAAGCAAAAGTCCTAATTTATTATTCATCTCGCCGCACAGAACTTCCCAGCAAGATATCATCCAAAACAGCAACAAACTGAAAAACCTGAAAAGGGGGTCGAAAATTCAGTCGGGAGTAACTAGATGCTCTCCGAGTCATGTTTACAACAATTGAATATAACCAACAATCATTAACAACTAAGATATACAACCAGTAAACATATGAGATCATCTATGCCCATGAAAAACCCAACAAAGCTTACCACGACTTATCAACTTTGGACGAATGCAAATCATGCAACCTAGACCATATGCAACCACTAGACCATGAACACTTACAAGACTAGTAGCAACAAACGACTACATAAATGAAAGGCATAAAGCTAGCATTAAAGCATAGCAAACATGGCGACACACAATCCACAGCAACAGAAGGCACAAAGCTATCATCAAAGCATAGCCGAAAAGAGCGAACGCCGTTAGAGCGTATAACGCACTGCCTCTAACTGATGGAGCGTATAACGCACTGCCTCCATCGGTGTGGAGCGTATAATGCACTGCCTCCAAGGTACTATGTATAGCGTATAACCACTGCCTATATGTCTAAGACCTGGCCAGACTCTCGGTAAACCGAACGACACTCGGGGAACAGAGCGTATAACGCACTGCCTCGGCTACCCCCCCGACCATAGACCATACACCAATCCCCGAAGGGTAGCGTTTGTTCATTCCGATAGTATACAACCGATACTACCGTCATCTATTCAAACCAACCAACAAATAAATGCACAGTATAACTGACTGTACTAACATGCGTGAACAACATCACGACTCAACTCATAGGATAGTATAACTGACCATCCTACTTATCATGTGAACAAGAGTAACCAAAGATATATGCAAACACGAGGACATATCACGTTGAACATAATAGAACATATGAAACGAGTATAAGCAACCAATGTTATAGTACTCTAGCTATAACTTTTAACATTAACCATTCAATGTTATAGTAACCTTAACCATAACATAGACTCTGGATGCGAGGTTATAGTAACCTCGACTATAACTTCAACATATACGACTTGAAGTTATACTTACCTCAACTATAACCTTGACACGAAACTCAAAGTTATACTAGTTTCAACCATAACCTTGAGCCATAAATCTCAGGGTACGTTAATTCCAGCTATAACCTTATCTCGTACTTCAATGTTATAGTAGCTTCAGCCATAACTAGGGTAACTACCCAAAGTTGTATTAACTTTAGCTACAACACTTGAATCATCATCAATGTTATAATAGCTTTAGCTATAACTTTGGAAAGCACCCTTGGCCGCCCATCATGCCGCCACTAGGGTTTATCCGTAAACCCTAATTGCGCTCATGACACCCATAATTTTATGCATAAGCAACATATGATATATAATTAACACATTAAAACATATACGAACTTGCAAAAACATAACTAACATGGTAATAAACAATCAAACATGTAACAATCATGCAAAACAATCATTAAATCATATTAATTACATCAATTGGCATAAACACAATTAAAAGAAAACACCTAGTTACCTTATTAAGCAAATAAAACCCTAGAGATCGTCTTCAACGATATAAACGTCTTCTCCAGGTGCAACTTCCACGCCTTTATGAATCATCACGAGCCAAAGATAACGAATCTAATAAATATACTAATATATATAAAGACTATAAAAACTATAAAACTATGCGAAACATAAAAACTTACGAAGAAGATAGATAAATCGAAGAAGTAGGATTGATCTAAGCACGAAGAACGATGAAGAACGAAGAAGAAACGAGGATGGCATGAAACCCTAGGCAGGGTGGCGCGCGGCACAAGGAGGAGAGAATTAGGTTTAGGGTTTTGTGAGATTATGAAAAAAGAAGAGCAAGGGTATGGTTTCCCTTCATATTTATAGAGAAGCTCATGGGTTTATTCTAGGTTTAGGCCCAAAACTCACCCATCAACACTAAGATTCACGTGAGACTCAAGGAGGAAAGGGATCTTCACCGTTTTTCGAGCCCAACGAGCCCAAAAGACGACAAACGGATATTTTCCCGAAAATAAAATATAAAATATGGGAAAATAAAATTAAAGAATTATATTATGGAAATTAGGGGTGTTATAATCCAACCCCCTAAAAAGATGTTTCGTCCTCGAAACTTGATAAGAGAACTACCTCACTCGAAAAGATGTGGATGCTTCTCTCGCATAGACGCTTCGGTTTCCCAAGTCTCTTGCTCAAACTTCTAACTTCTCCACAGAACCCGAACCAAAGGCACAACCTTATTCCTTAACCTCTTCTCCTGACGTTCCAAAATGCGAATAGGACGTTCCTCATAAGTCAGGTTAGGCTCAACCTCGATAACATCAGCCTGTAGAACATGAGAAGGATCACTGCGATAACGACGCAACTGCGACACATGGAAAACATCATGAACCTTCGACAAGTTCGAAGGTAAATCCAACCTATAGGCCACCTCGCCAACCCTCTCGATCACCTCATACGGTCCAATGTACTTAGGACTAAGCTTGCCCTTAAGCCCAAACCTCTTAACACCTTTCATCGGCGAAACCTTAAGAAAAACCTTATCGCCAACCTCAAACTCAATCGGCCTACGCCGCAAGTCTGCATACGTCTTCTGTCGATCCTGGGCTGCCTTAAGCTTCTCGCGGATCAACCTCACTTGCTCAATCGATTCTTGAACCAATTCTGGACCAAGAACGACAGCCTCACTAGAATCGTCCCAACACAAAGGACTACGACACTTCCTTCGATAAAGTGCCTCAAACGGAGCCATCTGAATACTAGCTTGATAACTGTTGTTGTAGGAGAACTCCACAAGCGGTAAACTCTTCTCCCAAGTAACTTAAAACTCCAAAGCACAAGCTCGTAACATATCCTCAAGCGTCTGAATCGTACGCTCAGTCTGACCATCAGTTGCAGCATGAAAAGTCGTACTCATCTTAAGATCACTACCCAAAGCCAACTGAAGCTTCTTCCAAAACTGAGAACAAAATCTCGGATCACGGTCGGAAATGATATACTTAGCAACTCCATGAAGACGAATGATCTCTCGTTGATAAGCATTCTCTAGTTCCTCGAGACTCCAAGTCTCCTTCATCGGAATGAAATGTGCGACCTTAGTCAAACGATCAACCACGACCCAAATCGTATTCATTCCTCTCGACGACCTCGGCAAACTCATAACGAAGTCCATCGAAATCGAATCCCATTTCCATGTGGGAATCTCCAAAGGTTGCAGTAAACCACCAGGTCTCTGATGTTCGAACATAACCTTCTGACAAACCAAGCAACGGCTCACAAACTCGGCGATCTCTTTCTTCATACCAGGCCACCAAAACTTTAGCTTCAGATCCTTATACTTCTTATCACCACCAGGATGAACCGAATATGGAGTACTATGAGCCTCTTTGAGGATCTTACATTTTAAGACCTCACAGCTAGGCACACACCAACGACCATGGAATCGTAGACCATCATCAGGTCCAACGTCGAAGTCTTTGGCACGTCCTTCGCTTATGGCGACTCGAACTCCTTCTAAGTATTCATCCTCTCTTTGCTTAACTCGGATCTCATGGAGGATCTCGGGTTCAGCAACCATCACACTCAAATCTAAAGTACCAGGAAGAACTACCTCAAGGCCCATCTTCTGGAACTCTCGACTCAAGTCATCAGGTAACACCAACACAGATCTCATGGCATGACACACCTTGCGACTCAAAGCGTCGGCAACCACATTTGCCTTACCCTCATGATACTGCAGTTCAATCTTGTAGTCGTTAAGCAGCTCCAACCAACGTCTCTGCCTCATGTTAAGATCTTTCTGAGTGAAGATATACTTCAAGCTCTTATAATCCGTATAAAAGTTGCAAGAGACCCCATACAAGTAGTGTCGCCACAGCTTAAGTGCAAACACCACTGCTGCTAACTCAAGATCGTGAGTCGGATAGTTCATCTCGTGAACTTTCAGCTGACGGGAAGCATAAGTCATAACTTTACCCTTCTGCATCAAGACACAACCCAACCCAAACTTTGACGCATCGCAGAACACATCGAACTCAACACCCTCTTCTGATAGAGTCAACACAGGAGCGGTAGTCAACCTCTTCTTCAACTCTTGGAAGGCAGCTTCACAAGCCTCAGTCCAAATGAACTTGGATTCCTTCTTCATTAACTGAGTCATCGGTCTCGCGATCTTAGAGAAATCATGCACAAACCGACGATAATATCCAGCTAAACTAAGGAAACTCCGAACCTCGTTTACATTCCTTGGACTTTCCCAATCGACCACGGCTCGAATCTTCGAAGGATCAACCATAACTCCATCGTCAGATATCACATTACCCAAGAAGGTAACTTCCTTTAACCAAAACTCGCACTTCGAGAACTTAGCATACCACTTCTGCTTACGCAGAGTCTCCAAGATAACACGAAGATGACGCTCGTGTTCAGCCTCGTCTCTCGAGTAAATCAGTATGTCGTCTATGAACACCATGACACACTTATCCAAATACTCGCTGAAAGTGCGGTTCATCTGATCCATAAAAACGGCAGGTGCGTTCGTCAAACCAAACGGCAACACCAAGAACTCATAGTGGCCATACCTCGAACGAAAGGCGGTCTTAGGAATATCCTCATTCCTAACTGGAATCTGATGGTAACCAGACCTCAGGTCAATCTTCGAGAACACACTTGCACCACGGAGCTGATCAAACAAATCCTCGATCCTCGGCAAAGGATACCTATTCTTGATAGTAACCTTGTTCAGCTCACGATAGTTGATGCACAACCGCATACTACCATCTTTCTTCTTGACGAACAAAACAGGAGCACCCCACGTCGAAGCACTCGGTCTGATAGAACCCTTATCGATCATCTCCTCAAGTTGCTTCTTAAGTTCTTGTAACTCAGCTGGCGCCATACGATATGGAGCTTTCGAAATGGGACCAGTTCCAGGTAGCAACTCAATCGAGAACTCTACATCTCGCTCAGGAGGAATACCGGGTAGATCCTCAGGAAAGACATCGGAAAACTCCTTAACCACAGGGATCTCCTCTAACTTTGGCTCAACTGAAACACCATGAACACTGCACAGATAGATCTGATGACCCTTTCTACCCATGTTAACCATCTTCATAGCAGAAACCCACTTGACCGTAGGTGTAACCCTAACACCCTGATAAGAAACTCTCGAACCTGTTGGACTCTTAAGCACGATCTTCTGATCACGACATAGGAACCTAGCGTCATAGCTAGATAACCAATCCATACCCAAAATCACATCAAACTCTTCGAGTTTGAATTGAACGAGATCAGCAGGAAGGATCGCCCCTGCGATACTGACAGGTACGTCCTTGAAAAGAACGGAGCAAGAAACAATCTCACCCGTAGGAAGGGATATAGAGGTATGAACGGATGAAGACGAAGAGAGTCCAGCACGGACGGAAAAGGATTCGGATACGAAAGACATCGATGCACCCGTATCAAAAAGAACAAAAGCAGATAAAGAATGAACGAGAAAGGTACCCGTAACCACATCTGGATTAGCATCTGCCTCGGCACGACTCATAACGAACACTCGGCCAGTCTTCGGAGCATCAACCTTCGGCGCTTCCGTCTTTGGTCTCTGGGGACAATCGATCGACTTGTGTCCCGGAGCCTTTCAGGTATAACATGTAAGCGGAGTACCGGATACGCAGTTCGTACCCGGATGGTACGCCTTTCCACACCTGAAGCAACTTCAATCCTTCTTAGCTTGACCTTGATCACGCGGAGCATACGGATGAGCCTCATACTTCTGTTTCTTTTGGGAAGAACTGGGAGCAACATAAGGCCTCTTCATGAACTTATTCTTCGCACCCTCCTCAGCCTCGGTAGCAAGCACAGAATCATAGATGCTAAGAGCACGATCATAAGCCTGCTGGAAAGAAGTTGAAGGAATACCAGACATAGCAGTCCGGACCTTAGGAGCTAGATTCTTCTCATAGCGACGAGTCCTCGAAACCTCGTCCATAGCTACGGAAGTAACGAAACGTGACAGCTTCACGAACTTGTTGGTGTACTCCTCAACGGTCATAGAACCTTGCTGTAGACGAAGGAACTCCTGTTCCTTCTGCCAGCGCATCTCCTCAGGATAAAACCTTTTTTTCAGCGCTTCAGAGAAAACAGCCCAACCATATCCTGGTTGAACTTCCAGACCAGCTCTAGCAAGAGCCCACCAGTTGTCGGCCTTGTCCTTCAGATAATAGGGCGATATCCACCTTCTGATCCTCAGGACATCCAGTAGCGAGGAACAACTTCTCGATCTCTCGAATCCAAGCCTCCAAAGCAGTAGGATCATTCGCACCATCATAAGTCGGAGGACGATGACGAGCAAAGCGATCAAACACAGTCGGTTGCGGATGGTTGTTGTTGTTGTTGTTGTTGTTGAGGTGGTTGGTGAAACCTTCGGCCATAGATGCCAAAGCGGCCTCAAGTCTCCTGATGCGGTCAGCATCGGTCTCACCATTAGCGTTACGCACCATCTGCAAGAACGAAATCTCGTTATAAGTGGTAGAACCTAAGTACCACTCCAAACAACTACTCATACACTTTACAAACATAAGAAAAACCAACCAATCCTATTGGTTTCTACCCCATTTACTCTCACTCATTAACTAGGTCATTTATTTTAGTCATCAACTAAGTGAGAGTTGGGAGCGTGTTCCCTCTGATACCATCTGTAACAACTCGGATTATAAAACAAAGGAAAAACTTATATAAAATAAATATCAGAGTACGATACTGATAAAAGGGTCAAGGTGGCGGAAACACCTGACCAATCCGGTTCGCTACTAAATCCAAAACAAAACTAATACATTATTCAAGGTTCTAAAAACATAAATCAAAAGTCCTAATTTATTATTCATCTCGCCGCACAGAACTTCCCAGCAAAATATCATCCAAAACAGCAACAAACTGAACAACCTGAAAAGGGGGTCGACAATTCAGTCGGGAGTAACTAGATGCTCTCCCAGTCATGTTTACAACAATTGAATATAACCAACAATCATTAACAACTGAGATGTACAACCAGTAAACATATGAGATCATCTATGCCCATGAAAAACCCAACAAAGCTTACCACGACTTATCAACTTTGGACGAATGCAAATCATGCAACCTAGACCATATGCAACCACTAGACCATGAACACTTACAAGACTAGTAGCAACAAACGACTACATCAATGAAAGGCACAAAGCTAGCAATAAAGCATAGCAAACATGGCGACACACAATCCACAGCAGCAGAAGGCCAAAGCTATCATCAAAGCATAGCCGAATAGAGCGAACGCCGTTAGAGCGTATAACGCACTGCCTCTAACTGATGGAGTGTATAACGCACTTCCTCCATCGGTGTGGAGCGTATAACGCACTGCCTCCAAGGTACTATGTATAGCGTATAACCACTGCCTATATGTCTAAGACCTGGCCAGACTCTCGATAAACCGAACGACACTCGGGGAACAGAGCGTATAACGCACCGCCTCTACCCCCCGACTATAGACCATACACCAATCCCCGAAGGGTAGCGTTTGTTCATTCCGATAGTATACAACCGATACTACCGTCATCTATTTAAACCAACCAACAAACAAATGCACAGTATAACTGACTGTACTAACATGCGTGAACAACATCACGACTCAACTCATAGGATAGTATAACTGACCATCCCACTTATCATGTGAACAAGAGTAACCAAAGATATATGCAAACACGAGGACATATCACGTTGAACATAATACAACATATGAAACGAATATAAGCAACCAATGTTATAGTACTCTAGCTATAACTTTTAACATTAACCATTCAATGTTATAGTAACCCTAACCATAACATGGACTCTGGATGCGAGGTTATAGTAACCTCGACTATAACTTCAACATATACGACTTGAAGTTATACTTACCTCAACTATAACCTTGACACGAAACTCAAAGTTATACTAGTTCCAACCATAACCTTGAGCCATAAATCTCAGGGTACGTTAATTCCAGCTATAACCTTATCTCGTACTTCAATGTTATAGTAGCTTCAGCCATAACTAGGGTAACTACCCAAAGTTGTATTAACTTTAGCTACAACACTTGAATCATCATCAATGTTATACTAGCTTTAGCTATAACTTTGGAAATCACTCTTGGCCGCCCATCATGCCGCCACTAGGGTTTATCCGTAAACCCTAATTGCGCTCATAACACCCATAATTTAATGCATAAGCAACATATGATATATAATTAACACATTAAAACATATACGAACATGCGAAAACATAACTAACATGGTTATAAACAATCAAACATGTACCAATCATGCAAAACAATCATTAAATCATATTAATTACATCAATTGGCATAAACACAATTAAAAGAAAACACCTAGTTACCTTATTAAGGAAATAAAACCCTAGAGATCGTCTTCAACGATATAAACGTCTTCTCCAGGTGCAACTTCCACGCCTTTATGAATCATCACGTGCCAAAGATAACGAATCTAATAAATATACTAATATATATAAAAACTATAAAAACTATAAAACTATGCGAAAACATAAAAACTTACGAAGAAGATAGATAAATCCAAGAAGTTGGATCGATCTAAGCACGAAGAACGATGAAGAACGAAGAAGAAAAAAGGATGGCACGAAACCCTAGGCAGGGTGGCGCGCGGCACAAGGAGGAAGAGAGGAGGAGAGAATTAGGTTTAGGGTTTTGTGAGATTATGAGAAAAGAAGAGCAAGGGTTTGGTTTCCCTTCATATTTATAGAGAAGCTCATGGGTTTATTCTAGGTTTAGGCCCAAAACTCACCCATCAACACTAAGATTCACGTGAGACTCAAGGAGGAAAGGGATCTTCACCGTTTTTCGAGCCCAACGAGCCCAAAAGACGACAAACGAATATTTTTCCGAAAATAAAATATAAAATATGGGAAAATAAAATTAAAGAATTATATTATGGAAATTAGGGGTAAAACTTCCCTATTTGCACAGGGATGTCTTCTAGGATGCCTATAGGCTGGACCGCAGATCGGTCAGCCATCTGAACTGTCATGTCTGTGACTGCAAACCTAGTCAATTTTAGCTTCCTAGCAAGACTTAAGGGCATGACGCTAATGCTAGCTCCTAGGTCACATAATGCCTTCTCAATAGAGAAGGTACCTATATTGCAAGGAACAGAAAAACTACCCGGGTCTTCTAGTTTGTGAGGTGCAGTGTGAGACAAATAAGAGTATGACTCTTTGGTTAGTGCAACAGTATGCACGGTTTGAAGTGACCTCTTTTTAGAAAGCAATTGCTTCATGAACTTCATATAAGCGGGCACTTGATTCACTAATTCAAGGAAAGGCACTTGTACGTTAAGACTACGAACAACATTTTCAAATTTACTGAAATATACCTGTTCCTTTGTCGACACTAGTCTCTCTGGATACGGGGCTGTAAGAAGCAGCTTAGCCCTTTCCTCTAAATCACGCATGCCGGCATCCCTGGACTTAGGCAGAAAGTCCACCACCTTCTCTTTATCGAAGCTTGAACCCTCTTCAAACCGTCTCAAATGTGAGCCATTGACCAACATTGGGTCGAACTTCGGAATCGGGACGGACCCATCAGCACTCGGGTCTTGCCCCAATACTTTCGGAGTTGTCGTACCCCGAAACAAATGGTCTCTCAAGTTGTCGGGCATCGGAGGACGAAAAATCTCACTATCAGCAGCGATCTCAGTCGATCGACCAGTGATGTCAGTCGATCGACTGAGTTGAACAGGACCAGAAGCTTCTGTAACTCGCACTTCAGTCGATCGACCGGGTATGTCAGTCGATCGAGTGATATTCCTGGTAGACGCCTTTTTCTTTCCTTTGCTCGTTCCAGCTTTGTTTTGACTCGGTTTCGCCTCATCTTTTGCAGCATCATCCTCGACCATTGCAGGCCCCTCCAGGGTGGACCCACTCCTCAACATGATGGCATTAAAGGTCTCCTTTTTGTCGGTTTGAGTCGGTAAGTGTCCCGGAGCTCGAGTGGTAGTCTTGCTAGCCAATTGAGCAATTTGGCTCTCTAGCATCTTCATACCGGCCTCTCTAGCTTGGGACTCCTTCAGCAATAAGTTCTTTAACTCGGTGAACTCGAAATTTTGGGATTGTTGCTGCTGCTAAGGAACATACGGAGGCTTTTGATATGGCTGCTTATGTGGAGGCACATATGCTTGCTGCTGCTGCTGTTGTGGAGGTTGAGTCGAATTCAGGACATTCTGGCTACTCTACCTCAAGTTGGGGTGGACATTCGGCTCATAGTACGTGTTTGTCTGCCTATAATGTTGAAAGGCAGTGCAAGACTCAAAGGGGACAGAACAATTTTCTGAGACATGCCCCTCAGCTCCACATCTTCTACAGACGAAAGGACCGTCTGAAACAGCATTAACATGGTACATCCCTCCTTTAGAAGCTCCTCCCAACTCATATTTGTCAAACCTTGCAGTGAGAGTTTCTAGTGCAGCTACAGAGGAAGATTCAGCAGCTCTCCTTTGATTGCCTCTGGAATTCCCATATTCAGCTTTATGGGTGGCTAAGTCATCAATGATCTTCCACCCCTTAGTCTCTCCCATATTCTCAGCAAATCGGCCATTGGCTGCAGCATCCAAAATAGCCCTCTGATCGTCATACAGCTCATTATAGAACTGATTGCAAAGACTCCATTTTTAGAACCCATGGTGCGGTATGGTTCGCACCAGTTTCTTGAAACGGACCCATGCTTCATGAAAGTTCTCATCAGGCCCCTGTTTAAAGCTCGTGATCTGAGCTCTAATGGCGTTAGTCTTCGAGGCAAAGAAGTACTTTTTGTAAAATGCCAGGCTAAGGAATTCCAGTCGGTGATCCCATGAGCGGCTCGGTCCAGATCATTGTACCACTCCCTTGCAGCAACACGGAGTGAGAATATAAACATGGTCTCCTTTATCTGGTCTTGGGTCACACCGGTCGGCGGGGGTATAGAGCAGCAATAATCAATAAAAATCTCCATATGCTTGGCTGCATCTTCATTTGCAGCTCCCTCGAACTGGTTTCTCTCAACCAGGTTAATATAGGAAGGCTTCGGCTCGAATTTTCTCGCCTCCCCAGGTAGTTCGAATCCTTTGTAGAGATTCGCAGCTGTCGGCTCTGAGTGACTGGCAATGGTTGCTTCTTCAGCCATGACTGGAATTTCTGGAGAAGTGACTGTCTCAGCTGAAGAAGTGGAGGCAGGAGATGTAGGTGGATCTTCTTCGAACAGAGCGTTCTCGTAGTAACTTGACAGAGTACTCAGCTCTTCCTCTGTCGGTAATACCCTTTGTGATCGTCTCAACTCGCGCAAGGATTTCTCGATCTCAGGATGGAATGGTACTAGTTCACCACCATGTGACCCGCGCATAAGAAGAAACTACAAAAAGAATATTAGAAAAGTTTAAGGAACGGAAGTCCCTTAAACTAAAGAAAGACTAAATAAAAACAACTAAAAATTAGAACAATTGCCTCCCCGGCAACGGCGCCAAAATTTGATACCCGTCGTTGTAGGTACCAAAAATAAGATTTATAATTTTCCATTAAGACTAACCTAGGCTAGTGGTAATAGGGTCGAACCACAAGGAGGCGAATGTAATTTCTTATTGTCTAATTTAGTCTAAGGTAACGAAAGTGGGGGTTGAATTGATTTGGTCTATACTAATAGCAATAAAAGATAATAAACTAAATAAACGGATAAAACAGATAAAAGAAGGGGTACTAGGATGGTCGGTTCGTTATAGGTTCGGCGGCAGCATACTAAACAGGTCTAATCAAACACATGAGGCGGGAAACAAGAGGTCCTCTCGGTCCACTCTTAACAGATAGCATCTTTCGATCTCGCTATAAGTCCCTAATATCACTAATACTGACTCTCGTCCTGAAAAGTGTTTTATAATCTAAACTTTACCTATCTTTCGATCTCAGCATAGTTTAGTCATTTTAATTGGTGATCTAACAACTGTCCCTATCTCTCGATCTAATGGTTCAGTCATATCCTAAACATTCAACTAGTCGTGTGCACTCGATTAGTCGAATAAAGAATTAAAACAATTAAAACGAAAGTAAAACCCCACGAGGTCAGTCGATCGACCAAGTAAGGCAGTCGATCGACTGACATGCGATTCAGGCCGTGTTATTCTATTGCCGCCTACACTATAATTCCCCTACATCCTAGCACAAGCAATTTAGCTACTCATAACTATGATGAAAATAATAATAATATTGACGATATAGATTACTGAATTCATGCTTAAAACAGTTGAACAAACAATTAACATAAAGCGGTAATTACGATTTCGGGAAACTAACTAGCAATTTCTAAACTATCAACGCAATAAAGATGAACTGGAATAAGAGCAAGTGAATACCAAAATTGCAGAAGGATTGTAACGGAATGATTGAAAGCACAACGAAAATCCAATGCGAAAATAGTTTCCCAAACCCTAATTATTTTATAAAACTAAACTGAATGTAAAGTGAGGTAAAAACTGGATGAAAATCTCTGGAAAACTAGGTTACGTTATATAGAAAATATACGTAACACATATTATTAAAACCTAAACACAATGGGCTTCAAGTTCCTCGATCTTTTAATTCTCGTCTGAAGCAGCGATGTGGTCGATCGACTAAGCAGGGCGGTCGATCGACTGACTAGCAGTGTACAGTAGCTTCTGGAGCATGTGAGTTGGTCGATCAACTGAAGGTAGTGGTCGATCGACAGCTCTAGCTGGTACTTGACTTCTACGATCTCGTGGATTTGTCTTTTGGGCTTTGAATTGCGCACCAAGCTCGTTCCTTAAGTGAATACTTCACGTCAAAATGCAATGAAAGACACTCGGGGACGGATTTAGCTAAATTTTTGTTGAATTCTTCACATTTCTGCAATAATGTACAAAAACACGAAAGAAGACGGAAATAGGGGAAATGGTAGCTTAAAATACACAAATGAGCTCTGAAATGCGTGGAAAATAGGATGTAAGACATCATATAAAAGACACGCATCAGTTCATGTATTGGTGGTTATCATATATGTTGGAGGATTTGTTTATGTTGTTGTTGTTGTTGTTGTTTTGGAGACCTAAGACGGTTGGGAGAACGTCTTGTGCTTAAATCGCCTCTTGGAGCTTCCCACTCCAAGAGGGATGTGCACATTAATGGCTTGGGTTATGGAGGGACTCCCATGTTCTACTTGCAACCCGAGCGAGTTAAGCCTTCGGATTATAAGTATATTTACTTAATTAGCCTTATAATCTTGTAGTTAGTATAAATACCCCTCATTCCATTAGGGTTTATATACATTATTAGAGGGATAATTAGGAACACCTACTTTAATTAACATCTTAATCTTTCTATTAGCTGAATATTTCCTTAATAATTCCTAGATCTACACTTTGTATTGAAGAATTCTTAGGTTGTAATTGAAGAAGGTGACAATTCTTCATTAATCAAAGGGTTTCTCCTATTTTATTCATCATTATTGTTCATCTTGATGCGGGAGCATTAGAGTTTGGTATAATTCCTTAATCTTTACTTTATTTCTTGTTCATACTTGTTATTTACTTACTTTGTTCATCATGTTTTCTATTTCTATGATGTTGGACAACATAATTTACATGATCAACATGATAATGAGTGAGTAGTCTCCTATATAGGGTTAATGGGGAATTAAAGGGAATTATCATTAAAGGGTAGATCCATACTTCATGAGTTAATTTGGTTGATTAAATTGTTATTATAAGTTCTAGCTTAAGTGCACATGTTATGTTTGATGAAATGCTTGATTGACAATCTAGCTTGATTCTCGACCTATTCAACAAAACCCGTAAGATCAGAAGCCTCGGGGACTGTTAGATTATGCACTAAGTTTGTGAGAAGACTGGGTGTACGTGGAAGCTAAACTGATGCGACCTATGATGTAACATCCCCATTTATCTAAGAGCCTTAACTAGGCCTTCCTAGATAAGCGAGATTGTTACCATCTCAGAATATCCGAGGTAGTGAATAAAAGAGTTTAGCAAATCAAGGCAATTTAAATAAATTAAACTCAACTGTCTTATACATATTTTTTTATTTCAAATCAAATAAATACAATACAATCTTGCAGTAGAATTAAAAAACAACTAGCGGTGATAAGTAACAAAATAGCAAGCTAAAGCTAAGTCGTCCAATCCATATCCTCACACGCCTCCGAAGCTCCTAGCCAAGTTGTCTTAAGTACCTGCCAAGTCTTCTCCCTAGTTACGGTTCATCACAGGTGTTTACGAATAAACTATCAACCACGAGGTTAAGTAGGATAAAATACGTCACAATAATAAAGCAACAATTCTGTCTCGCTACTATCAACATGTCATATATAAACATCAACTATCCACGTTATCCACCAGAGACTAAGCCTGAGGCCTTCCAATCATTTACTCACATGATCCACGACACTAAGCCTGAGGCAGTCCAATAACTTAACCACATTATCCACCAGAGACATGGTCTGCAGAACCATCCGGGGGCCGTCCAATATCGGCATAATCAAAATCTCAACATGCAATATATATCATAAGCCTACTCAACCAATTCACAATAATAGCTCATTATTAGTAATCCATCTCATAACGATATGCCAAATCTCAACACCAGAATTATCAACAACTATCATATCTCATGCTCAAGCCAATTTAATCAGACAGTGTAAATGAGTAGATTATCCTACCTTTTCAGCAAAACTCCAATTTACGCAATGAACTAAAAAATATTATTCAGTAAATCCATTTCACAAATCCGTCACCTAAAGAATAGCAAATTATTCAATATTAATTACTTATACTTTATTTATAATTCAATATTAATTATCATATTTATTCGTAGCTCATTATTATTAATTATTATGATACACGAAAACCCGGGTCAACTCAACTTAGAACCCGACTCACAAATATTAACTAATTAATTAATTAATTATCCCGACTCAACTCGAAACCCCCGTCAACTACGTACCTCAGCCGTTCCCACCACCTTCTCTCTCCATACCCACCACCCAGCGCCACCAGCCTGACCACCACCTCCATCGACATTCCCTCTTTCCTTATCAGACCCACGACCTAGCAACAATCCTCCGTTGACCGACCACATGCTCTAGCACGACACCTCACCATCCCTGTCCCTCACTACCTTTGGCCACCGATAGCCTCATGGCTGCTTCTTGGTGGTTCCAGAGGTGGCTCCTCACCACATTGACCCTCCTGCTTTAGCCACAACCACCGCTAGAAAACAATGCAGGAACAACAACCCTAACTCCTCTGTTTTCGCGTGTTTCCAGCCACCGCCGCCGCAAACCTCCATCTTCGAGCACCAGACACAACAACAGTGGTCGAATCTCACCCCTAGTCTCAACCCATCCTAGCCCAGGTCCAATTGGCTGAGTTTCGTGGGTCGAATACCCATTAACCCCCTTTCGACAATCCCTAACAGCAAACCCCCAACAACACTGACTTTTACGGCCTTAACAACCACCACTGAGGTCATCGACGGGAACGCCGGGTCCCTAGACCTTCGTGTATTCCACCCTAGCCATGGTTCAAGTCTGGTCCAGAAAGGTCAAGTGTGGGTGTAGTACGGTGGTCATGAACGTGGTGAAGCAACATCAATATAAACAATAAACTGAGTTAGAAAGTTACTACCTCGAGTCGTTTAATTCGATTATTTAAATTCTTCTCCTTCCCACTTTAGATCTCCCTCTCTCACTTTAGATGTAAGTTTTCAGATTTATTATCATAGGTTGGATAATATATTTCCCTTATATAAGATAGATCAAGCCAAAGCTTACTCGAATTAGGAAATCCGTCTTTAAGGTAAGTTTACTATTATTATTTAATCCCGATAACAATTCCGGATCAACAAACAATCCAAGCCACTATAACTACTCCAAAACCGCCCCCATGGTGCACGACCCATGAGTAAATTGCCACTGAACCAATTCCTGTTTCGCTTAATTATTTTATTATTAATTACCGTCTTATTTGCAGGTATTAATATAAATGTCTTTTAATTAATTATTCAAATTACATCAATTATTCTAATAAATACTTATCAATTTATGGGGTATTACAGTCTTCCCCCCTTATAAAGTCCTTCGTCCCGAAGTTCACCTAGAAATACTACAAAAGCCTCTATAACAGCCATACTACGTAGTACTATTCCAACTTATGATCATTGCAACACAATTAACCATTTATTATTATCAAGCTATATCAACTTATCAAAATTCATCACAAAATAAAGTCAAAACACGGAAATGTATATTTAAATAAACTCAAAACATGAGGTGTCACATTTTACCCCCTAAAAATAAACTTTGTCACGAAGTTTCGGAAGTACTACAACTTTATTAAAACTACTAATAACATAATGACTTATAAATGATAAGACTCTAATCCTCCTAATAAATACTAGTTACACTTATCCTCATTCCCTTGTACTGTACTAGCTGTTTCAAATGTATTTCCACCATTACTCTGATCACCTCCATTGCCTTGCCTACTGTTATAGCTCCTCTGGGTACTCCATTGCCCTTGATTCTTATTGCTCCCAATACTTGGTGTTTGGAGTTCGATAACTCTCTTTGTTCATACCTTCACTACTCCCCCTAGGTGCACTCTTACATTCAAAATCTCTATGGCCCATTTTATTCCAATTAAAACACCTCCATCCTCGAACTGGAATCTGGCCCGAGCATCCTCCTCCACTTTGTGTCGCACTTCCCCTATAACTAAACCCTCAAGTTGAACATTACTTAGATTGAGTATTGTTTTGATTCTTACTACCCTCAGCTCCCTCACTTAATGTCTGAGTCTTCCTCTTTTCCCTCATCGCCTTCTTCTCCTCTTGTAACATATCAGCAATCCTCTCCGCATGCCCAACTCTTTGATAAACATCATCCATGCGACTTGGCTGCCTAGCTGCAAGCCTCTTCTTAATAGTTGTTTTCAACCCTTCTGAAACCTTAATAGTAGTAACTCCTCACTGAAGTACAAATCTGACACATATTCTACTAATTCCATAAGCATATTATGATAGCTCTCCACCGTCATCTCATCAGTCATCTTAAAAGAATCAAATTCAGCTCTCATCTTTCACCTAATATGTTCTCGGACAAATACAGCCCTCATAATCTCCTTGAAACCCTTCCAAGTGAGAAAATATTCACCACTCTCCCTCCAAGCTTCCCTCCAAGCTTCCCTTATGACGTCCTTACTACGATTCCACCACAAACCCGCTTTTTCCCTCAAATAGTAAGCAGTTTGATCTACTTGCAGCTCCGCAGGACAACGTAACAACTCAAAAAGGTTTTCAAGCTCTTTATGACAATCCCCAAGTAAAGATGGTTCGCCTAATCCGTCATACTTCGTCGGGTTCTGCCTTGCGACATTAGCACTCATCTTTGCTGGATCATGAACTGACCCATTAGCCTTCAGTGCAGTAGTCAAAGCCTCATTCATAGATATCAAATGGTCAATATACTCTTGGGACATGGAAGAGGGTGTAGGTGTAGATTTTTTTGGAGGCATGGTTCTATAAAAGTAAAACAAGACAACATAAGCTTCTACCCGAGTAAAGATGGCCTAACATTTTAAACATTCTATACCTACAATCAAAACAATGTGTAGGCAATTGTATCCTATATTACCCCTCCTTTGGTCCCCCTATCGTGACTTCTACATCTCAACAATCATAGGTTAAGAATTAGTAAAGCATTTATATTGAACTTTGGTAAAACTCGCGTTTTCAAAAATCAAAGTCAAGCTATAACTTACAAAAATCACCATTAAATAACCGTTAAATTTCTCTTTCAGTTTTTATACTTTTTAAAAAATATACAGAATTTTCAAAACATGAGAAAAAGAATCAAATTCAAATCTCGAACAACCATTTTATAGAGATTTTTACAATCCAGTTGGTCTAAAGAGAAACTGGTCAGCAATTTGTCAAAAACTTGCGTCAACTTGTAAAAATCACTATTAAATGTCAAAATATTATCTTGCAATGTGACTTATCAATTTTAAAATATATATAAATATTTTAAATAGTGTTGTTGTAATTAGGTAAAAATTTAAAGTACAAATCTAATGAGACTTAACTGTACAGGAACATTCTGAGCACTATCCACTAAAATATTTATTTCTCCCAAACCGTAAAACTTTTAAACATGAGACCGACGGCATTGGAAAACTAACTCACTGGGTTACCACTTGTAAAAGTTTCGACCTTAGACGATAAACAGAGGTCAAATAGTAGCTAGATCAAATAGGAGTAAAAATCTGACAAAATAAGGTCCATCTCTAGGTTCCTTTTTACTAGGTCATTGTTGGAGTATGTGTCCTCAACAATAGTGCGATCACATGATTAAGCATCATAATTAAATCTCATAATAAGAATATATAAGGGATGATTCATTATATAGTCAACTAATCAACATTAATCGGTAATGATTGGCTAACTAGAGTTTGACATTACTGTCATTTGGCGATGGTGATCAGTTGACCCTTAAGGTCACACCTATAGGACGATTCCCAAACTGAAAAGTTAATTAATCGTATATTGATATGGATTAATTAAATTCTTAAATTGAACAAATTTATTTACAAAGTGAGAATTATATATCTTATTGTAATGTGATTAAATAAGATTCAATTTAGTAATTAATTTGTTGTATTACTAGAATTGATTAAAGTTTATGAAAGATTTGAGATAAGAGTAATTAGTTAGTTATAATTACAAGATGTTGTAGATTATATTAACTAGACTTAATGTGACCCATTTTATATACATGTAACTGTGAATTACTTATTAAATTGTTAAATGTAATTTTATTTAATATAAAATGATATTTAATTAGTTAAATATGCATTTAAATTAATTAGGACATGTAACATGTTACATGACCTACCAAATTACATTTTACAATTGACAAAGTTAAAATAGAGGTCACCTAATATGAGGTAAAATAGGCTAAGGGGTGTGATGGTGGGTGTTGTTTTGTTAATTATTTTATTAACATGCTTAAGGACATAATGATGTGTCTTTTGCATAAAACAAGAACAACACCCTACCTTATACTTTGATAAGATAAAAAGGGTGTCTTGAGAAGAAAAATGTGCTCCCCATGAGTTGTAAAAAACCGGTGCCCCCAAGTACAGTTGAGTAGTGTAGTTTTCATTTTTTACTCATTCTATTTTCTCATTACAACATCTCTCATCCTCTCTCATAAAAATGGGTTTTTATGTTCAAAATTTGTTTTGTAATTTCTAATACATCAAATATATTACTAGAAGTAGTAATCCTAATATTAGAAATTAATTTAAGGTAACTAATACATATTACCTAGTTAGTAATAGTATTAGTGTTTGGGTTAGTCTTAGGTGCAACTAAAAGGAGGCATTCTACATTTGAATGCATGAAGATTCTTGGAGGATCATCCATAATGGTAATAGCTCAAGATCTAGTTTTGGAAGGAGTCCAAAACTAGTGCCCTTAAATTCGTCCATATGAGATGTAAGAAAATCATTTTTCTCCTTATTTTGTTATGCATACAACTAGATCCTCATAAATATAAATTATAAGTAATTTATAAAATGATTAGATGAGTCTAATATGGGTATATGAACCTAAGAGTCATCAGCCCTCATTAACACCCTCCTATACTTGTATTAACACAACTTGGTCATCATACTTCACACACAACTAGCATCAACTGTCCACGTTATCCACCAAAGACTAAGCCAGGGCCTTCGAATCATTTACTCACATGATCCACCAGAGACTAAGCCCGTGGCAGTCCAATAACTCAACCACATTATCCACCATAGACATGGTTTGCATAACCAGCCTTGGGCCATCCAATAACCGCATATTCCAAATTTCAACATGCAATATATATCATAAGCATACTCAACCAATTCACAATAATAGCTCATTATTAGTAATCCATCTCATAACGATATGTCAAATCTTAACAACATATTTATCAACAGTTATCATATCTCATGCTCAAGCCAATTCAATCAGGCACAATAAATGAGTAGATTATCCTACCTTTTCAACAATACTCCATTTAACACAATCAACTAAAAAATATTTTTCAGTAAATGTTTTTCACAAATCCGTCACCTAAACAATAGCAAATTATTCAATATTAATTATTTATTATTTATTTATAATTCATTATTAATTATCATATTTATTTATAGCTCATTATTATTAATTATTATGATATACGAAAACTCGGGTGAACTCACCTTAGAACTCGACTCACAAATATTAACTAATTAATTAATTAATTATCCCGACACAACTAATTAATCAAACCTGACTCAACTCGAAACCCCCTCCAACTACCTACCTTAGCCGCGCCGACCACCTTCTCTCTCCTCACCCACCACCCAGCGCCACCAGCCTGACCACCATCTCCTTCGACAATCTCGCTTTCCTTATCAGACCCACGATCCAACAACAATCCTCCCTTGACCCGCAACATGCTCTAGCCCGACACCTCACCATCCCTGTCCCTCACCACCTCTGGCCACCACCAGCCTCACTTATAATACCCCGTATTTTAATGCAATTAAATAACTATTTTAATGGTTAATAGTCTTACTTGGTAGTTAGTATAGCGATGGGAAGAAAAGGCGACAAGATATTAATAAAAGTGAAAGATAATGATAATAATTATAAGTTATATTGTGTCAGCCATATTATATTTTATTTATTATTATAATATTAAATTGTTAGCTACCAAACTATGTAGTGTATCTTATATATACAAGGAGTGGAATAAGTTAAACCCCATACGGGGAATACACCTTAACCGATGCTCTGCCCTAACCAAGTCTTCGGCCGCGTTTCTCCCTCAGGAGCATGTTTTACCTCTTCTTATTCACATGCCGTTCATCTTGGCGATTACCCAACTTCAGCCACCGTCAGCCATAGCAATCAAGTTCCATCCCTTACTCTATTGTCAAGGTATTTTAGTTAACTTTGGTTTTAACTAGTTAGTAAATAAACCATGCCTGCCTTAGCACGGTATTATATTACTTAAGCCATGTAGTAAAGAGCCTAAACATTACTTAACACGCCGGGTGTAGGTAAGGGCTCGTTTTGAGTCGATTTTGACGTTAGTTGACTGAGCTTGGATGGTGGGCGAAGGGGCGTTCGTAGGGTGGTGATTTGGAACGTCTTTTAGAGTTATTTTAACAGTAGTAGGAGTCGGTTAAAGTTCTGTTCGTGGAAGATGTGCAAAGTTTCAACCTCGTATTACTGGAGCTATAGGGTTACCTATTTTCCGAGTCTTTTAGCAATGTATTACCTGACCATAAGGAGTAATTTGGTTGTGTTTGCAAGTCGTTTTGACATCGCGCATGGTGGTGAAATTCCCTGTTTTGAATCGTGTGTGCAGGGAGGGGTGTAGCAGTGTTTGGACAACTAGTTGGTCGTGTCGAGGTTTTTGTGGTCAGGGGTAATCATGGTGAGGGTGTGGTGGTCGCGATGGTAGGCTAAAGCGAGGTTGAAGAACGTATGCGGTGTTAAGACATATTAATAACTTTTCACTGGTTGGATGACGTTTGTTTTTGTACTATGTCACCATAATGAAAATGGTGATCAGGGGAATGGGTGGTTGATTAATTTATTAATCCTATTTTACTAGTTTGCAAAGTACGTAGTAATAATGTCATGTGTATTATTAACTGAAAAGTGGCAACCTAAAGTCACTACTATAGAAGAGGCTAAGGATATGTCTTTGCTTTCTTATGAAGGTTTACTTGGCTCTTTGATGGCTCATTAGTTACAACTCAACAAAAACATGGCAATATGTCCAAGAGTAAAGATATAGCCTTACAAGCCAAATCTAGTGACAATGAAGAGGTTGGTGAGAATATGGGTTTATTTGTTAGACGCTTTAAGAAGAATTTTCGATTTAATCAAGAAACGTTTTCTAACAAAAAAAAAAAATTCCTCCAAAACTAAAATATTCGAATAAAGGATGTTTTAAATGTGGGGAATCAAGCCATATGATTAAGGATTTCCCTACGTGAAAGAAGATAAAAAAACAAAGGCAAATGCGAAAGAACTAAGAACGATTATAAGCAAGCTATGTTCGTATCCTATGGTTGGGGAGATTTAGGGACTGATAATGAAGAAGAAGAATTAGAACAAGAACAAGAAGCAAATCTGTGTTTCAGTCCTTACAACGATGAAGAATCGTGTTCCAAATCTCACAAAGAGAAGGACATGTGTTTAATGGCTCACCTAGGACGATCAGATTCAGACTCTTAAGATGAAAGCGAGGTAACTTTTGCTCAAATGAAAAATAAATTTCGTCAGTTGTCTAAAGATAAGATCTTAAATCATTTCGAATACGTTTATGAGACTTGTGTTGATCAAGACGGCGAATTAAAGGAATTACATGTGCAAATCAATGATATTGCTGAAAAGAATTATCTTCTTAAACAAAAGGTTAAAGAACTTCTTGCCAAGAAGAGTGAGGGTTCACCACTACCTTCAAGACCTAGTCTTGACTCAATTGTTGAACCGACAAATCCTAAATTAAGTTCTCAATCTGAAGAGAACGTATCCTCAGCCAAGGATACGGTACCCTTAACCAAGGATACCGTTACCTAAGCCAAGGATACCGTTACCTTAGACTTAGAAAGAAAGATAAAAGAATTAAATGAACATGTTTCAAATATAACTAATGAGCTTATAACTCGGAAACATGATTATGTTGTGATGAAGAATTCCTTAGCTAACAAAGTTATAGAACTTCAGTCAAAATTAGATAATACTAAGGATGACCCTATTAAAACAGTCGAAGCATGTTCTAGTTGTGAAAAGCTGACTAAAAGGAATACCTTAATGTTCGTTTGAAAGAATCCTTTAATATTAGTCAGAATTTGAAGATAAGTGAAAATGTCTCAGATTTTCTTAATAAACAAGCTGAAATACACTTCAATGAAGGTCTAGAATATCAGACAAAGTGTCGTCAAGAATATGTTAAGAAAAATAATAAGCCTTCCGATCGGGATTTTTCGCAAAAGATAATATATAGGTGTACCAGAATATACTGTTTATAATTTTTGTGGTTAAACAGGATATGTTTTCTGTTCTTGTGACAAAAGAAAAGCATATATGAATAAAAATGAAAACTATGCTAAATATGCTAAGCCTAATCATACGAAGAGCTAACAAAATAGAAAACAAACAAAGCCGCAAACAACAAAGGATAATAATAAAAATAATAATAAAAATAATAATAATAGTAATAGTAATAATAGTAATAATAATAATAATAATAATAATAACAACAATAATAATAATAATAATAATAATAATAATAATAATAATAATAATAATAATAATAATAATAATAATAATAATAATAATAATAATAATAATAATAATAATAACAATAATAATAACAATAATAACAACAATAATAACAACAATAATAACAACAATAATAACAATAATAACAATAATAACAATAACAATAATAACAATAATAATAATAATAATTGGGGAGCTGGGTTCGGATGCTGTTGCCTTACCCAAGCGGATCCAGAAATTCTCGGTATCTCAGGATGCTGGGGCTCGGGTGGCCGCTTACATTTTTACTAGACTTAGCTTTGCTATTGCTAAGGGTGTGGGAGCCTAGATTGTCTCTCGGCTCCCCACCAATTTCATGTAAACTTTTATTTTTAATTAAGTGAAAGCTGCGCGCATCACATAATAATAATAATAATAATAATAATAATAATAATAATAATAATAATAATAATAATAATAATAATAATAATAATAATAATAATAATAATAATAATAATAATAATAATAATAATAATAATAATAATAATAATAATAATAATAATAATAATAATAATAATAATAATAATAATAATAATAATAATAATAATAATAATAATAATAACAATAATAATAATAATAATAATAATAATAATAAACCCGTTAGAAATAGGACTTATGTTAATCACAAGCAAGGTACTAAAACCTCTCATAAATATAATAAGAAATATGTGATTAAACAAATGTGGATTCACAAGGATTTACTTCCTGATATTAACGAAAGAGCACCCAACTTTGTGTGGGTACCTAAAACAAACAAGTAAATCTTTTGCAGGTCAGGGCGAGTAGAAGCAATCAATGGTATCTCGATAGTGGTTGTTCGAGACACGTGACTGGGGATAAATAAAAGTTTCTCTCGCTGGAGGCCTATAATGGTGGTAGTGTGACCTTTGGAGATAACAAGAAATGCAAGATTGTTTGGAATGGCAAAATACATATCTCCAAGTCACATTCCATTGATAATGTGCTATATGTTAAAGGTTTAAGACATAATATTTTAAGTATATTACATTTGTTTGATCGTGGGAATAAGGTTGTATTTCACTCTAATACATGTCGTATGTTTTCTGAAGGATCTAACAATATCATATTAGAAGGTAGAATAAACAATAACATTTACATTTGTGATATTAATTCCATTTCATCTGCCTCTAAAACATGTATGAGTGCCGTTATAATAGATCCAACTATATGGCATAAATGCTTTGGTCATATAAGCTCTTATAGCTTAAATAAATTGAAAAAGATGGATCTTGTTGACGGACTTCCTTATGTAATATTTGATACTGGCAAACTTTGTGATATATGTGCTCATTTTAAGCATGTTCGATCATCCTTCAAGCTGAAAAGGTTGTAAGTACTCCTAATCCCTTACAATTAGTTCATATGGATCTATTTGGACCTATGAAGGTAAGTAGTAGAGCACGTCATCGATACGTGTTTCTTCTAGTAGATGATTATTCAGATTTGTTTGCCCTATATTTTTAACCTCTAAGGATCAAACTTTTGAGGAGTTTGAATCTTTAATGAAATTGGTTCAAAACAAATATTGTCATAATTTAAAATCTGTTAGAACAGATCACGGCTCGGAATTTGACAATCATGGCTTCATTAGATTTTCTAGAGAAAAGTGAGTGGATCATAATTTCTCGCTCGACGAAATCCACAACAAAATGGAGTCGTTGAAAGAATGAATAGAACTCTTGATGATATGTCACGCACAATGTTACTTTGTAGTGGTCTACCTAGACACTTCCGGGCAGAAGCTGTAAACACAGCATGTTATATACATAAACGTGCTATGGTTAGACCAATCATAAAGAAAATGAAGGAAACGTAAATCTATATACTTAACATATTCATATATGTTTTAATTTAATTTGTCATATAATTAATGGTGATCTTATGCATGCAAACTATAAACAATTTAAGGAAGAAATCTTTATCTTACATTGGAATATAGGTTTATATGGGCACAAGAGAGATCTCCTTTCTCTCTTGTTCTTGTGCTTTCCTTAGTGGAAGAACTAAGATCCAAGTGTAGGATCTCTCCCAAAGCTTTATACCCAAGGCACACTCTTAATAAAATTAATATTATGTATACTAGACAATATTAATTTTGTAAGAAAAATTGACCCAAAAATATTATGGAACTCTCTATTTTTCAGTTAGAGAGAAAGAAGAGAAAGAAGAGTTTTTATCTTTCTAAAACTCAAATTTTAGATGAAATGAAAAAATGAAAAAACACTAACTACATTTTTGTGTATATTATGTAAAAATAAGAGGAAAACCCAAAGTGGTTTTTGCCTCTCAAAAACCGGGTGGAAGAGGTGGTTGGAGGGAGCCAATGCATGCTCTAGTTGCTCTTCACAATGAACAATAGGTTTTGCATGGCAAGTCTTTAGGTAATCATCATGTTCTCCACTAATATAATCAACACAATATTAGCCTAAATCCACCCTTAATTTCGGTTTACATATGTAAAATGGAATCCATTTTATTTTTGTCAATTTGTCAATATGTCACATGTCACATGTCACATAAAATTGTTATGTATTTTTAACATATTAAAAATCGACGTATTAATAAGAATACGTCATACACAAAATCGACTTAGTAATTCATAATTACTTGTACCAAAATATTTTACCAGTTTATAAATCACAATAACTTGTATTTATAATAATTTATTCAATTTCAATTGTTTCCTTAAACAATAATTTCATCTGAGTAATGAAACAATTCGGTTATTTCTCGGTAGATCATTTAATCAAATTTCAATGAGATACGTAAATAATACTTCCAAAATCTTCCGTCAATTTTAAATAATTTAACTGACTCGTAACGTTATACGATCACTTAAATGATCAATTAAGAGTGTTGCCCTATAGGTATGACCTAGGGGATCAACTGATCACCACCGTCGTACGACAGTAATGTCAAACTCTAGTCAGCCAATCATTACCGATATGTGTGGACCAGTTGACAGTAAAATATTACTTCCCAATTGTATTCTTTATAATGAGACTTAAACATGTGATCATCATGATCAACAGTCGTGATCGCATTATTGTCGGAGGACACATATTCCAACAATCTCCCACTTTTCCTCGACAAGTGTGCGTCACCAATTCTCTTGTCCTATTACTATCTCGCACTCAATGCAAGGTGTCTTTCAGGTCGTACTTGCAAGTGATCATATCGAGAGTGGTTTCCTCGATCTGGAGAATAACTGATTGACCGGATTTATCCACCATGGATACATTCCGAGCGTGGCCACGCATTTCCATTTCATTACTCCTCGAGTGGCCCTGAGATATTGTTGTAACCCTGACTAGGGGTGGACAATTCTTATCGCACTCATTCCCTCCAACTAACCACAGCCATCATAACCCAAAATATGCCCATTTGACCCCATTTACGAAGGTCGTAGTAACACAAATCAAAGTTAATCTGAAACTGTGCCATCTTAGGCGAATAGTCTTTAGTCAAAAGAATCGACTCATTTGAATACTATAGCAGCTCTCGCCACGACCAGGCTATATAAATTTGCCAGAACTCTATAAGCGGTCATTAGGCCCGACAAAAAGTTCCTAACAGTCTGCCTATGTGATCGACTAGTCATCTCACATGACTCTATGGCACTTGAACTTGCCATCAATCGCATCACACTCTAGTCACTTCGAGACGTCACCTCATACAAGTGACTATGGGCAAATACAATGCTAATCCATGTTCACTTTAACGGGGTTCAATTGTCTTCACAACCCGTTTGGATGTAACAAAGTATATGGTGAGTTAATAATAACTCAAACGACAAATGTCGACATCACACTCGGGTAGTCAATACCAGATTACAACCTTGTGATGCATATCGTAAGTGTGTAAACACTCGTTGATTTCAACAGAAGTTAAACATGTTACGTGTCCATGTGTTCAAACTTCTTAATCGTATTATCCTTTATATTCATGTTATCACTCATAGCATGAACCTTACCAAGTACACACCAAGGTTCCCGACCTTGGTTTCGGTTCTTTATCTTGAAAGAACTTCGTTTATCGATTACCACATAATGAACGAATTTGTGGTGAATGATATAACTTGTACCGATCAAGTACTTCATCCACACACAATGCACTAGGTAAATGTTTTGTAGGGTCTTGCAACAATTTGTCAAGATGATTAGCCTAGCACTTCTCACAAGTCCTAGCATATTAGGAAAGATTAGTTTTGAGCAACTTCTTATTCAACTAAGTATCTTTCCAAACTTCTTATTTCTCCTTTTAGCTTGAAAGGCTTAGGATTCTCATAAATCCTTATGTGTGTTCGGATTTTCTATAATATGTGCAACCTCTTGACACATAACAGAGTATTCGTTCAAACACCGAAATCGCTCATCAAATTCTTCTCGAGAATTCATGACATTTCTACTATGGCTTGCCAATGATTCATCATGCTCTTATGCATATGATTCATAATTGTACATGTGCATGATTATTCTAATGGCGGAAACATTAGTAACTTTTAATCATGTTATCAACTATCTTTAGGTTCAACGACCATGACTGCTAATGGCAATTCCATTTTCATTTAAATGAATAACCTACGTATCTCATTGTTTCGATGTGTATTTCTTAATACTAATCCAATATCTCTTGATGTAATTGGATTCATCATAGTCCATTTTCATCCAGAATTGAAAACTCAAAACTTCCTTTGTAAAGGAAGGTATTAGCCCGTCATTCTTCAATGAGTGATGAGTTATAAACTTTTACAAGATGATTTCTACCACTAAATTCCATGTCTTCACATGATAATTTCAAACTCCCACTCAATTCCACATGTTTCGAAATTTACTTCTTAATTGAAACATTTCAAGAATTGAAATATAAATTGCATTGCCAAGTTATTAAGATAAAACCATATATGTTCCCATCATATCCATTCAAAATACTTATTTTGAAGTGGTCTCATCTTAACCTTATTAAAAGAGATTTTAATCTCTAACTCACACATGTCATAATGATGTGTAGCAATGTCATTATTCAAATATAAATAATATCTAGAACACGTGCTTCGAAATACCCTTTCGGAAGGAGGTTTAACCATTTCATAATGAGGTTAAGTAATGACATCTGCGTGGTAGAACACGTCCTTCGAAATACCCTTTCGGAAGGAGGTTTAACCATTTCATAATGAGGTTAAGTAATGACATCTGCGTGGTTAAAACTTGGCTATTTAAGATATCGGTATATCAATCCTTGCAACTCGTTTATAACTAGTATGTCACTTTGATTCATTTAGGCTCTTAAGTAAATCTCAAGGTTGAAACTATTGGTCAAAATTTTTCATAAACTAGTCAAAACTTTTGTTAAGACTTTATATTAGTCATTTTGTTCCAAAACTTTCTTTTGGTCTCCTCGTGTAGTTATCTTGAGAACATACTCTTATGATTACTTCACTTGGTCTCTTTAGTCATATAGAACTTACTTGAGACCATAGATCTCATCTATTGGGTATACTATATAAATAGATATACCTTCATTCAAATCATTCTCTCTTGCGTAGATCTCATTTACACAAGTACACAATTTTTATCTTGCCTCGTGTGTTGTGTCCTCGTGTGTTGTGTCCTCGTTTTTCTCCCACTCTATCTTTAGAATAAATACACTAGAGATTCAAAGATAGCATATGAGACACAAATAATGATTTTGAAGTATAAGGAGAACTATCTCATAGTTGACTAATAGTTTTTGGATTTCGTAAGTGTACTTGGTGATTGACATTCCTTTAAGAGAGTTCATAGACTCAAAATCACTTTATAAATGATCATACACAAGCCTTAAGCATGTGGACATATAATGAATCCCGTCATTATAGTTGTCTATTAGATCACTTTAAGTGAATAATCATATGTTTCTAAGAGCAAGCATTTAAATACGAATTTTAGAACAAAGGATAAAATGATAAAACGGGTGACTTGGGTTGCAAACCAAGCCACCATTATCCAAAATAAAACCAATTATCCAAAATACCTTTCCATGTCGAACACGGAAACTTAAAGGTTCTAAAATCCAAAACATGATTAAAATAAGACAATAAAAAGCAAAGCTCCATGAAAGCTATTCCTAGCTTCTTGATGGTTTTTCATGCTTGCTTTTCCTTTCCCTTGTCTTTGCTTGGTGGAGGCCCTATTTACAATAAAAAGGGAGATACATTATCACAACTTTGTATCACAATACCATAGTTGATTTAGAAACATAAAAGAAAGGATAGTCATTTACCTACTGGAGTGATCTTTCCAGCTTTAATATCACCAAGGTATTTGAAACAATTTCTTTTCCAATGTCCCATACCATTACAATAATGGCATTTATCAAAAGGACCCTTCTTGATTTTTGAAGTGCTAGCATCATTAGCCTTAGCTTTGGTGAAAGTGGGAGCTTGCTTCTTACCCTTCCTCCCATTCTTTTTGAACTTCCCCTTGCTCTTAGTGCTTATGTTAAGCACATCCATTAGAGGGTTCACATTTAACCCCATGTCCCTCTCGGCTTGCACAAGTAACTTGTGCAATTCTTCAAGAGATACATCCTTGTCTTGCATGTTAAAATTCACCCGGAATTGAACATATGCTTTGACTTTGGACAAGGAGTGTAGAATCCTATCTACAATGAGTTCTTTGGAAATTTCAACCTTTTGAATCTTCAAGGTCTCGACAAGCTCCATAAGTTTAAGCACATGAGGGCTAACCTTTTGGCCCTCTTTGAAGTCGAGATCAAAGAATGCCGCGGCCGCCTCATATTGGACGATCCGCGGAGTTTGTGAAAACATTGTCACAAGCTTGGAGTAAATCTCATTAGCGGTGCCCATTTTAAAGGCTCTCCTTTAGAGATCCGCCTCCATCGCAAATATCAAGACGTTTTTCATTGCGGCGGACTCCTTATGGTAAGCCTCATATGCTTCCCTAGTGGCGGCAGTCGACCTAGTAGTAGGTTCGGGTGGAGAGGCCTCGGTAAGGTAACGATGTTTGTCGTCACCTTGGGCGGCTAATTTGAGTTGGGCATCCCAATCGGAGAAATTTGACCCATTCTTTTCAAGTTTACATCGATCCATGAAGGATCGGAGCCATGATGAATTAGCAAGAGGTGTGGCGTTAGGGGTTGGTGTTGCCATTTGTAATGATAAAAGAAGTGGTCTACAAAACAAAATAGAAGGAGTAAAACAAATGTCGTTTTAATAATAATACTCGTAAAAATTGTGATTTAAACAAGTTTTATTGCATTTTCCTAGTGACCTCTACCCAACTAGATAAATGATTCCAAGACCCAAATTCATATCAACTTAGGCACGGGGTAGCCGATGAAACCTTTATCAATATAACTTGGTGGATTAACTTTTTAATCGATTCTACTTTTAGAACTCTTGGTCGATAAATTTACTCTAATATTTATCTATAGCCCAAAACACATCCGACAAGGGCACGGGGTAGCCGATGAAACCCTTATCAAAAACTTTTGTTGAGTTCAATCCAAATTTCGAATAAATGTGTCCATTATCCAAACCCATATTAATTTGGGCACGGGTTAGCCGATGAAACCCTCATCAAAATGAATTCGGTGGATAGACATCCATCACTCACTTCCCCTACGTAACAAGGTTTGTACCCCGGGGTGGCCGACTGCACTCCCTCGCGAAATAGGTTTTCATGGTTTCTACTCTTTGGTAAGGCTATGTCTCAATTGATTGTTTTAGCGAGAGGTCATGTCAATTTATTATCTATCACGTTTTAAGTGAACTAAAGCGGTGAACTACGATAATTGTAATTGACACGGTCGATAAACTCGATGAAAGAAGATGCATGTTTTAGTTATGGCGATTTAGCGATGCATGCGACATATAAATAAAATGCAAAGCATAACAATAAATCCTAGTATGGCCTTCCTAAAAATAGAAAATCTAATTAACTATTACATATTCGGAAACCAACTCCATTGGTCCCTTGAACTTCGGTTGTGGCACGCATCTCGAGGTAACACCGTCTTTATGTATCGCCATCTTGAAGAAATTCCGTCTTTGGGAACTCCGAAATGAATAAAATTACATAATGAATTACATAATTTCCTATTATACATTTGTAACTAAAATAAAATAAATCTATTAAATTACAAAACGGTGATACGAGATCACAATAAATTACAACCGAATCCATATTCCCATACATTTCGGGTAATACCAATTAAAAACTATGGCCATACTAAGTAAAAATTACATAAAATAAAATTACATAAAATAAAATTATGACAATCATAAAGAAAATGCAGCATTATAATATATATGAACATGCCCAATTTTATGCTAAATCGCCTTTAAATAGCCAATATCGTATATTACTCGGTTTTTACGGATTTGCGTGATTTCAACATTTTATAATCACAAAAATACATAAATTCATATTTATGCATAAGTTAATTACCCTAACCTCTTAGGACTCAAAATTTAGTCTTCACTAATTATTTGACCATAATTAACTCATATTTCTAAAATTGTTCATTAATGGACCTAAAATTATAAAAATAAGCTACAAACTTCAAATAAACCACAAAATTTCAATTAAATTCAAAATTTGAAATTTAAACTCATGAACATTCTGGAAAAATACCATGACACTCATAATGTTCAAAAAATTTAGGTTAAAAATTTGGAAATTTATCCGGAAAAACAATGTTGCGGTTTATCGGTTTTAACAAAATAATCATAAAAACATGAGAAAAATTATATTCATCAACTTTTCAATTTTAGATCTGAAAAAGATAATAAAATGCAACATGTGACGTTTTTCCTTAGTCATAGAGTATGTTTTATTAATATTTCACTAATTAAGTCACTATTCATGCTATTTTTCTTCAAAAAATCATAAATCATGCATAAAGACTTCAATATAGCCTATTATTTTACATACATCTTGTAAAATTGCATGTGATAACATACTAAATTTCTATGACCAGATTCGAAATTTATCTCATATTAACCTATTTTTCATCTAAATCCGATTTTAATAATGAAAAATTCATTTTTCGAGCATCAGAAGTCCAAAAATTATGAAAATTTACAGGTCATCTCAAAATAATATATGTGACAACATATCCAAAAATCACTGGAAAATTCGAAGTTTAGCTAATTTTAGTCCAAAAATGACATTTTATTCACAAAATCATATTTTTAATGTCATTATTATGTAATATGAACAATAAAAATCCATAAAATAACCAAAATATCCTAAAAACAGTTTAGGACCAGAAATTAACATGCATGATGATTTTCGTGATATTTCATAATAACACAAATTTAACAAGTTTTGTATGTTAATCATATAACTCGGAAAAACTTTTAACCGATTTGCATGCAAACAACCATAGCTCTTGATACCGATTGAAGGAAAAGTAAATCTATATACTTAATATTATGTATACTAGACAATATTAATTTTGTAAGAAAAATTGACCCAAAAATATTATGGAACTCTCTATTTTTCGGTTAGAGAGAAGGAAGAGAAAGAAGAGTTTTTATCTTTCTAAAACTCAAATTTTAGATGAAATGAAAAAATGAAAATACACTAACTACATTTTTGTGTATATTAGGTAAAAATAAGAGGAAAAACCAAAGTGGTTTTTGTCTCTCAAAAACCGGGTGGCAGAGGTGGTTGGAGGGAGCCAATGCATGCTCTAGTTGCTCTTCACAATGAACAATAGGTTTTCCATCGCTAGTCTTTAGGTAATCATCATGTTCACCACTAATATAATCAACACAATATAAGCCTAAATCCACCCTTAATTTCGGTTTACATATGTAAAATGGAATCCATTTTATTTTTGTCAATTTGTCAATATGTCACATGTCACATAAAATTGTTATGTATTTTTAACATATTAAAAATCAACATATTAATAAAAATACGTCATACACAAAATCGACTTAGTAATTCATAATTACTTGTACCAAATATTTTACCAGTTTATAAATCACAATAACTTGTATTTATAATAATTCATTCAATTTCAATTGTTTCCTTAAACAATAATTTCATCTGAGTAATGAAACAATTCGGTTACTCGGACCGTATCTCATTTAATCAAATTTCAATGAGATACGTAAATAATACTTCCAAAATCTTCCGTCAATTTTAAATAATTTAACTGACTCGTAACGTTATACGATCAATTAAGAGTGTTGCCCTATAGGTATGACCTAGGGGATCAACTGATCACCACCGTCGTACGACATTAATGTCAAACTCTAGTCAGCCAATCATTACCGATATGTGTGGACCAGTTGACAGTAAAATATTACTTCCCAATTGTATTCTTTATAATGAGACTTAAACATGTGATCATCATGATCAACAGTCGTGATCGCATTATTGTCGGAGGACACATATTCCAACAGAAAACCCCATACGAGTTATGATGAGGAAGAAAACCAAATATTGCACACCTAAGATGTTTTGGCAGCAAATGTTTAGTACATAATAATGGCAAAAACAGATTAGGTAAATTTGATTCTCGTAGTGACGAAGGAGTTTTCTTAGGTTATTCTACTCATAGCAAGGCTTATAGAGTATATAACAAAAGAACATTATGCATAGAATAGAGTATTCATGTTATTATTGACGAATCAGATATACTTGATCAATATGAACATTAGGAACTTGAAGATGATAATGATCCATATTTTTGGCTTACTCATAAGGTTCCTCCCGAGCTAGAAGAAAATGAAAATCAGGAGATTAATGGAACAACTACCGAGAACACCCACAATGCAAAGGAAGTCAGAAATCAAGCAAGGACTAATATTGATTCATCTATCTCTACTAAATATAAGAATCTCCTAAAGATTCTCTTGGACATGCAGCTACTGGTAAACCAACGCAAAATCCTAGCTTGAATTCAAGGGGAACTCCTGAGGATACGGTTACCTCGGATGAGGATATTGTTACCTCAACTCAGGGTAATGTTTCCTCGGACCAGAATGTCAGCAACATTCCATCTACGTCTAAGAAATGGAAATATAAGAGCGCACATCCAGAAAGTGCGATCATTAGTGATCCAAATGTTGGAGTACAAACACGTAAGTCTGTTAGAAATAATATGTGTCTCTTAAACTCATTCCTCTTAATTATTGAACCTGAAAACATCAAGGTTGCACTAACTAATTCGGATTGAATAGTTGCAATGAAAGATGAATTTGGATAATTTGAGAGAAACAAAGTTTTTCATTTGGTGCCTAGACCCCCAAATCGTAAAGTTATTGGAACACGATAGGTTTTTAGAAACAAACTTGACGATTCATGAGCTATTATTAGAGCTAGTGGTGCAGGGCTATAACCAACAAAAAGGTATTGCTTTTGATGAAACCATCCCATAAGTAGCCAGGCTAGAAGCTATACAATTATTAATTGCTTTTGCTTCTCACAACGGTTTTTAACTCTTTCAAATGGATGTTAAGATATCTTTTCTTATTGGCTATTTTAAAGAAGAAGTATTTTTTGAACAAACCACCTGGTTTTCAAGATAAAGAATTTCCTGAATATGTTTTTAAACTCAACAAGGCCCTTTATGGCGTAAAGCTATAACACTTCTTTCTTAGCCCGCCAGGGTAATTGGAATATGTTAACATTTCGGTTTATTTTGGGCTTTAGTTGGACTCAAAGAATGAAGGACGGGTAGCATCTCGGAAGAGAATCCCCCCAGAATGAGAAGGTAGGAATTTGGCAAAATAAAGCATGGGGTGACGCCTCCAAGAAGGAGCCCTTAGTAAAGAGGTATAAGATTAAGTTTGCGGCTGAGTAGGTTGGTTTTGAGGATTGATGGTGAGGGTTGTGAGTTATGTTTCAAAGGGATTGTTGTAAGACATGTTTGTGAGGGATGGTTGTATCCCCGTTAGGGGATTCCCTATGTATTCACGTGAAGTGAAATAAAACCAGATCGTAGTTCTTGCTATGTGTGAGTGAAAAAGGGATTGCAAATTAAAGATGTGAAAGGGGTTGTAGTTGTGTCCTTGTAATAGGATTGCCTACGCATTCGCGTACTGCGAAATCAAACGAGATCGTAGTCCTTGCTGATTGAAAGGGGTTACAAATTGAAAGTGTGAAAGAGTTGTGGTTCTGTCTTGGTAATACGACTTCCTACGTATTCGCATGTTACAAAATCAAACTAGATCGTATTTATTGCATGTGTTGGTAATTGAAATTGAGGTGTATGGTTGCGTCCTTGAAGGACTGCCTACTTATTCACATAAAAATCAAACCAGATCGTATTTCTGCGTGGTGCCTAAGCTAGCTGTTAGGACCTTAAAGTGTGAGGGTCACAACGGTAAATTCCGTTTGGTGACTCGAAAAATTAAATTGAGAGAATTCACCTCGATTATGAGTCAAAGAGATATAATTTGTGAAAATGTTCCTTCTCATGTGAGCACACTAAAAAGTGAACCCTAAGGGTAGACTGGGTATGTCTCATTCAGGGTAGCAAAGTATTCGATGACTCCGTATCTGGGTCAGGGTTAAAATGGCTTCGGCATTTTGGAATGTGAAGCTTGGTAATAAGAGGTTTGTTTGACACATAAAAATATAGAGCTTGCATTTGTGGTGTTTAGGCTAATGAGTTACGGCTTGTGATGTGATGTGGAATGGGGTCTCACGCTGGATGTGGCCCAAGCACGAAATGGTTGGTAAATAACCCGGGATAAGATTTATATGTATGGACCCAATGGTTAAGGTGTAATATTTCGATCTTTAAGGGAATCCTCAGAAGCCTAAATATGTTTCCCTATAACAGTCTCTAAAAGGACTTATGGGTGAAGCGAGGTTAGTTATGATCTTGAGGGGAATCCCCATGATCCTAGATAGGTCTCCTTGTGATAGTCTCTAGAAGGACATAAGGGTGGAGATAGGTGTGGTATGTTGTTAGTTGACCAGTTTTGAGCTCTTACTTCAGCTTTTTGACATGAGGTTTTGGTGTTTGGTGCTTGGTGCTTTGGACTCATTGGTCATGGGTTTTTGTGTTTTGGCCTCATTAGTCCTTAGCTTTGGTGTTTTGGACTCATTGGTCCGCGGTTTTGGTGTTTTGAACTCATTGGTCCGGGATTTCACTGTTTTGGACTCATTAGTCTGTGGTTTTGTTGTTTGGGATTCATTAGTCCTTGATTTGTTGTTTTGGACTCATTGTTCCGGGATTTCGCTGTTTTGGATTCATTGGTCTTGGGTTTTGGTTTTTTGGACTCATTGGTCCGCGGTTTTGGTGTTCTGGACTAATTGGTCTGCGATTTTGGTGTTTTGGACTTATTTGTCAGGGGTTTGGTGTTCAGGACTCAGTGGTCCGCGGTTTGGTTTTCTGGACTCATTGATCTGCGGTTTTGGTGTTTTGGACTCATTGGTCAGGGGTTTTGGTTTTTTGCTGTTGCCTTGGGTTTGGGTGAATAGGCTTTGGCTTTTGGGTGAATGGCTTTTGGCGTTGACTTTGACCTTGACCTTGGCTTTTGCTTTGTCTTTTTGCTTTCGCTTTTGCTTTTTGCTTTTGCTTAGGCTTTGGGAGAATAGCATTTGCTTTGGCTTTGTGTGGATGGCTTTTGGCTTGGCTTTGGCTTTTGCCTTGGGTGAATAGCTTTTGCTTTAACTTTGTGTGAATGACTTTTGCTTTGACTTTGTGTGAATGGCTTTGGCCTTGGCTTTGGCTTTTTACTTTTGCTTTGGTTTTGGGTATTTGGGAATGTGGTGTGCCCCTTTTGTGTTACCGTTGTTTTGGATATATCGATGTGAAGTTCAGTGTTGCCTATCGTTTGTAAACTTGGACATAATTGAGTTCGCAACCATTGTGAAGTGGATCATCCACCAATAGCACTGAGGTATTTCGACCACTGGAGCGTTTTTGATTTTGGTTCTGGTTCGGCTACCATTTTTTTTAGATGCTTGTTTGTGTTTTAGTGTGTGAAAAAAAATGGGGCATTCTTGCCAGATGCAGGTTGGTGTTTTTTATGGGTTGTTTTGGTGGGAAATGGGCTTGCCTTGGTTGGTCCAGGTTTTATTTCTAGAGGTATGTGTTTCCTGTTACTTAGTTGTTTGTTTTGGTAGTTGGTGGCTTGTAGGTTTCTCTTACTTTGGCGGTTTGCTTTGTTTTGATGAGTGTTTTTGTTTGTTCTGGTGGTTTGCTTCAATTTGGTGGTTTTTGGTTTGGAAATTGGTAGGCCTGGATTAACTCGTTCTTCATCATCTATCGCTCGAGGATGGTAAAGGTACAGCCGGGGACGTACCCGACGGTTGGAGATTGGTGTCTTGTGATGTTGTAATGAACTTGCCTTTCGTCATTGATCATAAAGAAGGAGATGTTCTGGGTTTGTTATCTGGGTTCGTTATGGAATCCCTTTTCTAAAAGCTTGTTCTAAATTGGGTGCTAATGAAATGTTTCTATTGCCAGATATGGAATAGGTAAACAAAATAGACACGGAGTTCCAGGTTCTTTGCTTAGTCGGTGCGAAACGTCACTTGAATGTACTCTTATAGCATTGGAACATGTTGTTTGTTTTAAATCAATTCTCGTTATCAACGGGAAATGGTAAAGGAAGAGAGAAGAATATATAAAAGTTGTGCTTTTATTTAGATAAATAAGACGTTGAAACAGACTCGATGAATATGTGTGACTTGTGGTAACAACCCCCCAGTTTGTCACATAGGAATAGAAGAACAGACACTAGGATAGTTATGACTCGGACTCGGACTCTAACTCGATCTCATAAACGGACTCTTAATCATCACTTTCCTCTTCAAAGATCTCTACTTCAGCATCCAGCGGCAAGAATGTTCAGTCTTGAACATTGACCCACTTGAGCACTTCACTCTCGTTGTTTGGGTTGTTATGAAGACAATAGTCTATAAGGCTTCCATGTCCATGTAGAATGAGACACCCATTGGGGTTGGCTTCAACACTTGATTAGCTTAAGGATGAAACTATCAGTTCATGATTGTCGATCATATCTTGGATAACATGTTTCAGTTTGAAGCATGCTTCAGTATCATGAGTTACTTCTCGTGTTTGAACTCACGGTGCATTGTTTTGAATTTAAACTCGAGTGTCGACTTTGGCATAATGATGCCTAGATAGAGGACTTATACGGGATATAGAGGTTTGTTGATGGCGTGACTCCATTGGATGATGGCGTATACAAACTTTACCTTTCACCCGTAATTTAGGGGAAATACAGGTTTAAGTATAACAGGGTTTGACGCTACTAACGTCAATGATGATCTCTCGAAATATAGGCGATGCAACGTAGCTCGTAAGGTAAGTACTAGCTTTGGCAGACATTCGACGTTATCTAGACAACTTGACTCGACTCAAGGCTGAATTGGAATGATGGACAGATATATACACGATGCTATTATTTACGAAGGATTTACAAAATTGAAATTTTCAAAAAATATAAGGTCTGTTAATGTCGTAAATGGGGTCGTCTATTCAAAAAGATTTTTATTTTCGGAAAACGGGTTTGAAACAATTTAAAATTGTGGCGGCTTAGGAAATGGTGTGTTGTTTCCAAAACGGTTTCGAATTTCAGAATTGCGGATTTGAAAATCAATAATTTGAAGAATTTGGAATCCTCATCACAACAGCTTTGAAAACAGTTAAGTTTCTTTTCAAAGATTTGAAAATGAATTCGAAAATATGAAAACGGGTAAATTTGTTTCAAAGATTTGAAATTGGATTGACAATTTGAAAGGGGTTAAATTCGTTTTCAAAGGACTAATTTTAAAATTTGAAAACGGTCAATTTGTTTTCAAAAACGAGATTTGAAATTCGAAAAACTTTGGAAATTGAAATCGTTATTATGACGGCTTGGAAAATGCTCAAATTCGTCTTCGAAAACGCGATTTGTAATTTGGAAAATTGCGGTAATTGAAATCATCATTACGACTATCTGGAAAGCGGTGTTTTGTTTTCGATAACGGAACTTGAAAAATTGCGGAGGTGGAATTCGTTATTACGACGGCGCAGAAAACGTTATTATGATATGGTTTGAAAATCGAGTTTTAAAATCATTTTAGCGACGGCGTAAAAAAATGGTTTTTGGAATGGTCGGTAAAAGACCAAGGTTTTGAAATTGACATTACAATGGCGTAAATTGGCGTTTTTACAAGTTTTGAAAAATAAAACGGAAGGACTTATGATCACAAAGCACAAAAGCACGGGTTTTGGTTTGATAAGGGTGGTTACAGACCAAGCGATCAAACCTCGATCTTCGAGAGGGATGCCATTCCAAACAAAATGTGTAAGGTTGGTGCCCTAGCCTCGTTCACTTAGGAAGTGAAAGCTCTTTGACGAAACAAAAGAGTTTAACATCAATAGTTTGCTTGACGCGACGCAATCAGGAGTCCAAACGCGGAGATGAGAAAACTCATGCCGAAGAGACGAGCCAATTGGTCAATAAATGTTAGGTTTTGGGCCCGAACAAGGAACTCGACTTATGACCGTAATATCAATTAATGCACTTTAACCACTACCTCATTTGAGGTTCACTTCTAAGGATCACAAACACATAAGTGTCCTAGTTATCCTCAATTAAGTCGCCAATCTGTGGACGTGGGCCACCTGCGCGCTAGTTTGTGGACATGGCATAAGTCTAGAAAGCCACGTTTAGTGACGTAGAAATGCTTTTGACCGGATCCTTTAGATCAGCCGGTTTCATCTCGATGAAGGTATCGAAACGATGCCAGAGATGTTCGAAGTCGCCACCAAGCAGTTATGAGATGCTTGGAAACCGTTCGAATTCACTTTGTACCTCGGTCAAACGAAGCAAAAACTGGTGCTTGACATAGGTACTAAAGATTAGGACTCATCCTCCTTTAGCATCATATCGCTAGAATGACTCTCGTTGCCATTGATAATGTCGTCCACTATGCAAAGTTTCTAAGTAAGGGGTGAGGGTACGTATTGGGAAGATCAATAATCGAACACCCAATACCGCCCGCGTTAGCGCCCGGTGTCTACTGATCGATCGTGGTTGTTTAAGTGCATAAGTTGATAAAACGGGAAAAAGGCATGAATGCGCATCCACAAGTTTAACCTAACATGTGACAATTTGCTACGTCAGTTGTTTATGCAATTATCAAGAAATTGGCGTCGAGGTTGGATTTAGATTAATTTTCATGTGAAATCGGAAAGTAAACATCCATTTACCAAATTCGGATTATGGCGCTTAACACGATCCATTTGTTTAAAAAATAAGTGTGTTTAAATGATAAATTGTTAAATGTGAAATGTAAACTCGTCAATCTGATCTGCCACGCATTCGAGTTAATTGAAGTCAAGATCGTCCTAGACAAGTGCTGAAACGAAGCAGAACAGTTTCAGGAACCCCCTCATAGGGGCCCGAGCCATAAGGAGATGCAAACGGCTCTGCCCAGGTTTTTAAATGTGAAAACAGACGGCCTCTTGGGGCGCGATCCATGAGACAACCAACGGGGAGTCTCGTGGTTTTTTAAAAGGTTGTAAAAGACCGCTTTTGTGTTAAATGTTTGCGAATATCGTTTGCGTGACTCGGAATAATTACTATTATATTAGCAATATTCGATGTCGGATTTGCAAGTTTGAAAAGTATAGTTTACAAATAAAAATGTAAAATGTGTATGCTAAACCGTTTCATCATCGTACTCGAATTAAATTGACATGGCATATATGTTCACCAAGGGTGATATGGTCAAGATAAAGATGAAAATAAAGTGAAAGAAAAATGTTTGATATGAACTAATTATGTTAAGTTAATTTATTTATAATTAGTCAACATATGTCATCGTACTCGAGAATAAACCAACGTGGTATAAGTAACCAAGGATGATTATGAATATGACTAAAATGCTTGAAAATGTGAATAAGTGAGGAAAAATTCTAATAAAAAGAAAAGGGTGTTAAAATACCCATTAATTTTTAATTAACCAATAATATCATCGAGTCACGGAATAAACCGTCATGGTATAAGGAATCACGGATGATTTCGGTAATGGTTAAAAATTGCCAAAATAAAATAAATTTAAATGGTAAAAACCGTAAAAGAAAATAAAGAAAAATAAAAGGAAAATGATACGAAATGACGAACACATACACGTTTGGATTTAAGTCTGAGAGGTTCATTGGGGAGTGAGTCAGGGGACGACATACGAAGCCCTTGTCTCTGACTAAAACCCGGTTTTGGCTCGATCTTTCAATGTTTTAAATCATGTTATGCATTGTCCATGCTTATAAAATCCTAAAAACACTAAAGACATGAAATAAGTGGAATATTTAAACCCTAAAAATTACATCGAGCTAGACAAATTTTGAGACGGTTTTCTCTTTATGTGACTACTCGGGATCAAAATGAGTTTAAAATATACCCGTATCTATCGATATTGGAATTTACAGAAATCCCGCCAGCCACCCGATGACGTTAGGATACATGTATCTCAAATTACGTGCTCGTGATATGTATACGTCATATGGATGTGAAGCAAGGTTACTTCGACGATTTTAGTTATTTAAATTGACATTTTAAATGTTTTGAAATAAAAAGTTATTTCTTTCTTTGCATTTTGGTTTTGAAAATTTATGAAATAAAAAATTTTATTTCATTTATTTATGTGTTAATGATTTTTGAAATAAATGGAATTTATTTCATTCGATTGGAATTTAATTTGAATTTCGAGCTTTTATTTACGGTTTATCATTATAAATTGTTTTAAAAGTTTCATTTGAGTTTCAATTCAAACATTGTTTTTTTTATTTGGAAAATAAAAAATGTGTTTTTGTGACGGTTTTTATCTATCGATTTATTTTATTCAAAGTTTGGAGTTTTTTTAAACCGTTTTTTAAACCCGTGTTCTATGCGATTTGTGAAGCAATTTTTGATGCGATTCAGGGCCATGTTTGGCATGAGTTTCGAGGCAACTTAAAACACACTATCTTCCCCCATGGTCCCTTGTTGAAAATCCACGATAACCATCCCAAAACCCCTCTTTTAGCTTACCCAAAACACAAACCAAACACCCCATGAGAACCCCCGACACCCTTGTTTTGGCAGCTCCAAAACCAACACAAACACCCCTCTAGCCCAATTTATCCTCCTAGCCTAGCCCACATGTGAAGCGTCAACCATAGTCCATACCCCGTCCTAACAAGGACAAGAACCAAGCTTTATGAACCACGAACAAGCAGACTCAAGCCCTCCTCATTGCTCTATTTTTTGAGCCTCTGGGAGGTTATTTCTTGAGCTTCAAGCACACACACCGGCTCTCCTCTCCCTGACCATTAAAAATCTATCTTCCCTATAATATATCCTTCCATTGACCGTAGTAAACGATGAGAAAAGATAGAGAACAAGCTTGAAAAGAGATCGTTTCTTAAACCGTTATACTACTTTCCTATTTTGTAAACAACTTGAAACCCTAGTGCCTTAGCCTATATATGCTTCCCTAACCTCCCTCTATTAATACCTAATGCTTAGCTTATTCTCACCTCCATATTACACACGAAAAACCACAGAACGACCTTCATCTTTAATCCCACAGACCGAAACCCAGAAAATAGAGCAACCCCACTGCCCTTCGAAATTGCCATCAAAACACCACCACAATTCACCAAATTTGACATCCACAATCTAGGTAGTGCCCTTGATTGATTCGTACAAAAGGACAACGATATTGGCAACGTTTAGAGCATTAATTTGTCTCAATCCTTTACCCTTGCGCCCGTTCTGTCAAGCCCCTGTTGTGACTCGTTTTTAATCATTTCAGTTGGTTTTTTAGTTTGGGTTTTTGCTAAAGATCAAAACTTTGTGTTCAAGGATTCCAAAACATCTTTCGGATTGAAAATTCGTTGAGTATTGAAGTTGTGGTGATCAGTTGAAGATCGCTGCGAAGAATTGGTTTTACACGTGAAACTTTTTTTTTGGGGAAAGGGTAAGTATATTAGAATCAATCAATTGAATGTGTACATAAAAGTATATATAAGAAGGAACAATCAAAACACACACATTAGAGTACAAACGATACTAGTTCAGCTACAATGCTTGAAGCCAAACTTGATCACGAAGCCGTATAATACTCATGTTCATTCTCAGGAAACGTTGATGGACATCTTGCATAATCTGCTTCACCACATCCTCAGGCCATCGCACATACATGTTCACCGTCACTTCATTACGTACTGTCCAAATAAGGTAGACCAGTTCCACATGACAGGCTCCTATGAATCTTTTCTGCAAGTCAGTGAGCCTCCTAACAAAAGAGTACCAAAGGACCAACTCAGATAGATTGAAATTAATATGGAGCTGATATTGTAGCAGCCTGCAGCACCTCACACTATATTCACATTTATGAAACATATGCCATTGATCTTCAGGTGAGATAGTACAGATATCACAATTCAGATCAGCAGCAATTCCCATCTTTGCCATTCTATCTTTGGTAAGAAGCCTCTTGTGTATAAAATACTAGAAAATAAAAGCTGTCTTAGGTATATTCATCGTATTCCAACATAGAAATCTCCATCCAACCTTTGATTGCTTAGTACGGAGCCATTCATAGCCTTCTTGGACTGTATAAAGGCTATAAGAGTCTAACCACTTATTATCAACATAGGCTTGCTTGAAGACTTGCATTGTATGAGTAATTTTCTTATAGGTCAAACTACTATCAAGAGGTGCACAATAGTCAGACCAATCTGTCCCTTTCATATAAACATCACTTACCCAACGTACCTAAAGGTGATCTTTCTTTGTTGTAAGCCACCAAGCATATTTCCCAATGAGAGCTTTGTTCCAATTCTTAGCATCTTTTATCCCAAGGCCTCCTTCATCTTTTGGTAGACAACAAGTCCCCCAACTAATATTAGGAGCTCTCCTATAATTTGCATCCCCACCCCACAAATAATTCCTGCAGAGTGATTTAATTTTATTCAAGATATTGTTAGGAATCAAAAATATAGTAGACCAGTATGAGTGGAGGGGACAGACTGAACCAGAACTAGTCTGCCAGCAAAGGATAAGTGCCTGACACCCCATCCTCTGATACTAGCTGAAATTCTATTAATCACCTTCATCCCTTCATTCTTTGTCAACTTCTTAGCAGATATGGGAACACCTAAATACCTAAAAGGCATAGAACCACGATGGAAACTAGAGACATGAATAATATTTACAATAGTATCAGCTGACACCCCATTGAAATAGATATCAGATTTATCCTTGTTAAGCGTTAGACCAGAAGCACTAGAAAATGTAGAGAAACCCCTGAGCATCCACATTTTAGAAGCTTCAGTCCCTTTACTAAAAAGTAAGAGGTTATCTGCAAAGACGAGGTGATTTAATCTAGTATGGCCACAGAGAGGATGAAACCGGAAATGTTTTTGTTTAGCCACCACACCTAAGATCCTTGATAAATATTCCATACACAAAGTAATTAAAGACAAGGGGAGCCAAAGGATCACATTGTCTTAGTCCTCTTCTTCCAGGAAAAAAAACCAAAAGTACTGTCATTGACTGCCAGGGAATATGTAGGTGAGGTTACATAGGTCATGACCAACTTGAAGAAAAACTTAGGAAATTTTAAAGCATTTAGCATTTGCCTCATGAAATTCCATTCCATTGAGTCATACGCTTTCTTCAGATCAATTGTAATCATACATTTTGGTGAAGTTGCTTTCCTATTATATAATATAACCAAATCATGACATACGAGCACATTCTCCACAATGTTTCTGCTTTAGACAAACCCCCCTTGGTTCTCACTGATAATCTAAGGTAACACCCTATTGAGCCTTCTTCACATCACCTTAGTGATAGCTTTATAAACAATATTGCAACAAGCAATAGAACGAAATTCTAAAACACTCACAGGGTTAGTCACCTTAAGAATGAGTGTCAAATTAGTAGTGTTAACTTGCCTAAGAAGCTGTCCAGTTTGAAAGAAATTCTGTATAGCCTGAACAACTTCTGCACCAACTATATCCCAAGAGTCCTTGAAGAATTGGCTGGAGTAGTCATCTGGTCCATGAGATTTTATAGATGGAATAGAAAAAATACATTCCTTTATCTCATCAGGAGTCACAGGTGCCATAAGAATATTAGTGTGCTCCTGAGTGATTAAAGGACCTGTTCTGACTGTAAGCACATGGGCATGAGAGGTGGATTGGCAAGTGCCCAAGAGTTCCTTGTAATAATGCAAGAAAGCCTCTTCAATATCATGAGCAGTATTACACATTTCACCATCAACCCCTTTAATACACATTACTCTGTTGTGAATCTGTCTTGCCCTAATTTGATTGTGAAAAATCCTAGTATTTTCATCACCATACTTAGTTCAATTAATCATTGCTTTTTGACACAAGTAGCTTTGTTGGAATTTACAAAGATGTCTATATGAGTCAACTACCTCTTTCTCAGCTGCTAGAATAGAGACATTAGTATGACATTTGTGCATCTGAATCTGAAGCTCCTCCAGTAATGCCTTGGCAACTCCCACAGCTTTTTCCACATCAAAAAATCTATTGCAGTTGAGAGTTTTCAAAGGTTTCTTCAAATTCCTAAGCTTACTCACAACTTTGAACATGGGAGTACCACTCATTGATTGGCTTCAAATATTACTTACTATATCTTTATACCCACTATCCAGACTCCACATGTTATAATATCTGAATTGAGGTCTTCTGTGAGCCCTGATGTATATTCTATAGCATACATACAGATTGTGATCAAATAAACCTTCAAGCATAAAATGAGCATAAGCCTCGGGATACATATTCAACCATTCATCATTGACCAAAAATCTATCAATTCGAGATAAACCTCTAGAGGAGGGATTGTGTTTATTATTCCAGGTAAAGAAAGCCCCCTGGCCTTTAATATCAACCAGACCATAATAGGTGACACAGTTTCTAAACTCAGCAATGTCATTCCAAGTCACCCCCCCCCCCTTTCTTTCATTATATTTCAGAAGATTGTTGAAGTCACCACCAACACTCCATGGCCCTTGATATCCATGATATATTCCTTTCAATAGTTCCACAATTCAGTTCTCTGAGTATCTTCATTAAAACCATACACTGCAGAAAACAAGAAAGTATCACCAGTGGCTACTTCAACAATTTTAGAAGTAATACACTGAGCATTAGCATGAAGCATATCGACCTGAAACACTTGAGGATTCCAAATAATCCAAACCCTACCCCTTTGATGATAAAAGTTGTTATTGACTTCATGCCACTGAGAGCCAATATTATTTAACACAGTATCAAAGTCTTGTAACTTTATTTTAGTTTCAACTAAGCCAAAGAGACCAATATTATTTTGTTGAATAAACTTTTTAACATCTAACTGCTTATTGATCCCATTTATTCTTCTAACATTCCAACACCCAATATTACTCATGATTAACTAATTTCGGTGGTTCCTCATGTTCCCCATTCAATTGAGCATTACTCCATGAACTAGCAGCAACAGCCTCCACATAAGTCTTTATTGGTGACATATGACTCTGTGGAGAATGATGCTCATGCCTAGTCACTTGCTGCAGCACTTTTACAGGCACTATTAGGTTGGAGTCATGATAGGTAGGTCCCCCAAAAGGTGCTTCAACAGGTAACACCCTTTGGGTAACTACAGGTACAGACCCCCCTGGTTTTTTAATAGGCCTCTGAATTGGTCTCCACACTTTCTGAGTAGGTTTAGCAATTGGTTTAGCAATAGGAACTTGCTTCTTCTTACAAAGATCTATAGTGTGCCCAATACCCTTACAAAGTCCACACACAGTTGGCTTCCACTCATATTCAACCAAAATACTAACATCTTGTCTTTTCTCATCTGAAAAATACAACTTATCTATGATTTCTTGTCCTATTTCCACCTCAACCAAGAGTCGAGCAAAACCTAGCCTGGTCTTATCCTCAGTGGCAGCATTCCTCTTAATAAATTTTCCAATCAGTCCTACTAACTTCTCAATACTTGATTTTTCCCAAAATTTCAGAGGGAGTCCACAAAGACGCAACCAGATAAGTACATATTGAACTCGCTCCTTTAAGAGACTACTGGATTCTGTCCATGGCTTAACTACCAAAGGCTTATTATCAAATATAGGAAAGCCCTGCTGTAAGACAAGTTGTTGACACTCCTGAGTAGGAAATCTAACAAGAAAGACCCCATTAGGGAGGAAAGAACCCTATCTGGTTGAAACTTGTTTGTTGATTTGAGTTCGATTTTGTTTGTTGATTTGAAAACCATCGTAGACGTACCAAGAAGCTTGAATCACGACGTTCATGCAGCATCGTCAGATACAAGTAAGCTGAGGGTGCCAAAAAAACACTTCTTTTCTTCCTTAATGCAATTTATTTCATTAATTATCGCTTTTATCGTTTATTATTAACTATGTTATTTCTACGGTAATTTTGTATTTTAGATAATTATGGAGGGGAACGGTATTAAGTATGATGATGAATGCCCATGGATGGCCTATTATTTGTGTGGATTATTTCTTGTTAGGAATTAGACGATTAGTATTTTTATATGAATTATTTTCATGTTTTATCATTAATTATGCTAGATTTATTCTCGTATATTTGGATCTATGTTAATTTAATGTTTATGTTTTAAATCTGAAATTATAACACGATTTTTATGTTGATTTAGTTTGTTTAATTAAAAAGTTTGCATCTTGTATCTTTTGTTAATTTAGGACTTAATTAAATTAAATAATGAAATTGTTTAATTCTAATTCGTATATTGGCATTAATTATAAGATGTATACAGGAACATAAGGTTTACTTGCCTAAATTAGATTATGCATGTTTGTATGATTTAATTTGGTTTTTATTCTGTGACACCTCATGTTTTAAGTTTATTTTGTGATACATTTTGATAAGTATGATATGGTTTGATAATGATTAAGTGAGTTAATTGTGTTCCAATGATAACGAGTTGAAATGGCATTCAGATGTGTTGATGATTTCATGAGGCTTTTGTAGCATTTTGGGTGAACTTCTGGATGAAGTTCGTTTTAAGCGGGAAGACTGTAATACCCCATAATTGGATAAGTATTTATAAGAATAATTTATACAATCCAAATAATTAATTAATCGCGTTTATAATAATTGCAAATAATACGATAATTAATAATAAAATAATAGATTAGTCGGGAAATATTGACCGAGGGGTTGACTTACACGTGGTAAAGGAGTTTGACTCGGGAATAATAATAGTCATAATAATAATAATAATAATAATAATAATAATAATAATAATAATAATAATAATAAGAATAGTAATAATAAGAATAGTAATAATAAGAATAGTAATAATAAGAATAGTAATAATAAGAATAATAATAATAATAATAATAATAATAATAATAAAAATAATAAAAATAATAATAATAATAATAATAATAATAATAATAATAACAATAATTTTAAGGAGGGTAGGATTGGTATTTATACGGTGTAGTACCTTTGTTATGGTCAAGGTTCCAAGGACGTAACCTTAATTTAAGGAGGGTAGGATTGTAAAATCTCGGTGGTTGTGATGTTTTGAAATTTTACAATGTTGTATTATGGTGTTGGCGTTCTCAGTCTTAATTAATGCTTTTGTTTGAGTTATCTATTTCAGTTCTTGTCCTTACTTGAGCAATGTAATGCGTGGTATAAGTGAGTAGAGTTTTAATTGTGTTTTAAACTTCGGCACGAAGTTTATTTTTAGGAGGGTAGAATGTGGCAACTCATGTTTTAAGTTTATTTTGTGATACATTTTGATAAGTACGATATGGTTTGATAATGATTAAGTGAGTTAATTGTGATGCAATGATAATGAGTTTAAATGGCATTCAGATGGGTTGATGATTTCATGAGGCTTTTGTAGCATTATTGGGTGAACTTCGGGACAAAATTCATTTGAAGGGGGGAAGACTGTAATACCCCGTAACTGGATAAGTATTTATTAGAATAATTTCTGTAATTCAAATAATTAATTAATGGCGTTTATAATAATAATAATTGCAAATAAGACGATAATTATTAATAAAATAATAGATAAGTCGGGCAATATTGACCGAGGGGTTGATAATAATAATAATAATAATAATAATAATAATAATAATAATAATAATAATAATAATAATAATAATAATAATAATAATAATAATAATAATAATTCATCTTCCTTTTGATGCCGCTCTGCGTTCTAGCTTGGAACGTATTGTCACCGCATCAGGGCCGGGTTTTGGGGATTGGCAGTGGCGCCTTGCTACATTCCCTTTTCATCTGGGTGGCCTTGGTGTTTATGCGGCTGGAGATGTTTTGTTCTATGCTTTTATTGCGTCCCGCTTGCAGTCTGCTGGTTTTCAGGCTAAGCTCCTCGGCCCTTCTCGTGTTGTAGCTGCTGGCCCTGCTTTTGATGATGCCGCGTGTTTTCACTGCGACTACGAGTTCGATATATTAGGTCGCCCTAGTGAAATTGCTGCCCCCAAACTTATGAAGAAATTGGCAGATATTTATTTCACGACGGTTGCTACTGCCTCAGAGTCTGTTTTTTCTTTGACACCTCGCCAGATCGCTCTATGGCGGTCTCGGCGGGTTCTCACTCCTCCGATTGGTTACGTGCGGTTCCTATCTCGGGGTTGGGGCGGACTATGAACGGGAGGACTTACCGTAGTGTCTTTGGGGTATCGCCTGGGTGTTCCGTTATTCTCGGTATCTAGGCCCTGTCCTGCTTGCTCTCGGGTTTTTGCTGGGGATGTTTTTGGGGACCACGCTGTTTCTTGTACTGGTACTGTGGGCGTTAAACATCGGCATAACCTTGTCCGGGACACTCTCTTCGACATCTGCTATAGATCTGGTATTTCTGCGGGGAAGGAGGTTGATATCGGTTTGGTTGATGGGCATGGTGGCTCTCTTCGTCCTGCGGATTTATTGCTTTATTCTTGGGACAGGGGGCGTGATGTGTGCGTCGACCGACGGGTTCTTCACCTTTGACTCGATCAGGTTAGCGGATTTTGTGCCGGGCCGGGTTGTCGGCCGATCTTTCGGCGAAAGTGTGCTAAGTATGGGGATTTGTGCGCGGTAGCTGGTTATGGTTTCCTACCTTTCTCTTTCTCTTCACTTGGGAGTTGAGTTCGGATCTTGTTGCCTTGCTCAAGCGGATCCGGAAATTCTCGGTATCTCGGGATCTTTGGGGCTCGGGTAGCCGCTTACATTTTTACTCGTATTAGCTTTACTATTGCTAAGGGTGTGGGAGCCCAGATTGTCTCTCGGCTCCCCACCAATTTCATGTAAACCTTTTATTTTTATTATAATGAAAGCTGCGCGCATTTTATAATAATAATAATAATAATAATAATAAATAATAATAATAATAATAATAATAATAATAATAATAATAGTATATGACATAATAGAATAAGTATTTCCTAGAAATTTCCTAATTCTTATCTACCTTACTACTAATAAGCAATGCTAGACCTACCCTAAAGTCTTATTAACATAATAATATTTTACATAAAGAGAAAGAGGGAGATCTGGACAAGAAACAAGGGAATTAGATTCAGCGTAATTATCGTCTCAAGGTAAGTTTATACAATCTTCAATTCTCACCATATAATCTTATAATTACAATAACTAGTAAATTTGACCGCCTCTAGACTAGCTAGGACCGTGACCTTGGTCGTGAACCACCAGGGAGTGGCCGGACCAACCGTTGACCACCTTGACTAGAGGTTTTGATCGACGTTGACTTGACCCCAAAAGTAGGGCTTAATACAATTGTTAGTTTATTTGCTAATGGAACCATCTTAAGATGATTCAACTAGGATAAGATTGGACCATACTCTGGGTAGTGGTTCCTGGGGTTGCATAGGGTGGATTGAGTTAATTGGTGGCGTCAGTGAGGGTGGAGGACGACGGTGGTAGAGGTGAGTTGTGGTCGGACTGTTGTTGTTGTCTAATTGGAACCGTGAATGAACATAGGGGATTAAACCCACGAAACTCGACCAATTAGACCTGGGTTAAGATGGGTTGAGACCAGGGGTGATGATCGACCACCGTGGTGGTGTCGTGATGGTCGGAGATGGAGGTTTGCGGCGGTAGTGGCTGAAAACACGTGAAACAGGGGAGAGACTGCTTATTGTTGTTGCTGCTGCCAATGTTAGGGTGTTGGTGGTGGTTGTTGTTGGGTCGAGGGAGTGAGGGACCACCCCTGGAACCACCGTGGGTAAGTGGTGACAATGGTGGCGGCCAGAGGTGGTGAGGTTTGAGATGTTGATGGCGGGTTAGTTGTTGGGATGCGATTTGAAGGGCGATGCTAGGGCACGGTGGTATGGTCGTGGTTTCTGGTGGGTGATGGTGGTGGGACAATGGTGGGGTTGTTGGCAGTGGTGGTAGTGGTGGTGGTCATGAATAGTGCGGTAAAACCGTGAGTGGTATACGTTGCGTCGGTCTCGCATGTTGTTGTTTATCGTGGTTGCTAGGGCGTGTCTTGTGGTTATAGTTGGCGTTTGCGCCGTGGATGGGTTTTTGGCAAGGGAGACTCGTGGTGGAGCTCATGGCGGGTGGTTGTTATTGGCGGGAATGGGTGTTAAAAGAGGGGTGTTTGTGGGTTGGTTTTCAGGGATGTAAGGGTGTGTTTATGTGTATAATACAGGTGACATGGGATTATGGGTATTGTTGGGGTTTATTAATTAAAAAAGACAGGTTTTGCGTAATATCGTACACGAGAAAATAATTAATTTAAATAAATTATAATTGATTAAATTAATTTAATGATAAATTGAATAATTAATAGCTAAGTTATAAATATTATTTATTTATAGGTGACGGACTTGTTGAACGGGTTTATTGAAGGATACTTTTGGTAGATCGCATTATTTAGAGTAATTGCTTGTCAGGTAGGAATTACCTACGCAACTCGTATTTTATTATTATGTAAACTTATATTGAATTATGATGGTGACAAGGTTAATGTTAATATCATGAATGAGTATTGGAGATGGAGTATATGTGTATTCTAAGTTATTAAGGAGTCGTATGACTGGATTGTTATTGTTCATTATTCTTGGTTATATATGGTGTGGTGCCATGGTTGTTTAGTTGAGCATAACAATGAGGGTGTTACTGCCAGTTGTGCATAGCGAGTAATCGTTAGTGCCAAAGATAGTTGTGCATAGTAAGTAATTACTACTACCAGGTGAGCATGGTACGCAAGTACTACTGCCAGGTGAGAATAGCACGGTGTTATGGGGGTTGTGCTATTGCCAGTGACGTAAGTGAGTTGTACGGATGAAGTGTTGAGAATTTCAAGGATGGCTATATTGGTTGGATTAATATTGTTGTTTAGTTTATTCCTACTCAACCTCGTGGTTGACCGTGTATTCGTGAACACCTGTGATGAACCATAAATGGGGAGCAGATTTGACAGGTACTTGAGTTAGCAAACTTGGGAGCTTATGGGGACGCGTGAGGACTTCGGCCAGTCAACCTAGAAGTCTAGACCATATAGATTATTTAAGGACTTTATTTATTTCCGCCGCGAAATATATTTAAATTTTTATTAAGTTTTAGTTTGGTTAATTGTAATAAACATGTAATCGCTAAGGTTTTATTTAAAGTATTTGGTTGTTGTACTTTGTTATTTACTACCTCGGGAATCCGAGATGGTAACGTTCTCATTTACTTGGGATGTCTAGTTAAAGGCTCCTCAATAAATAAGGGTGTTACATATTCACATGTTAATTTAATTAATTAAGTTTAATTAATTAGAATTGCATAGAATCGCATGAATTAGAATTATTTGTGTCGATTTAATTGTCTCGCATGTATGTTGTATGTTTGTCTCTTGTGTCACCGTTTTGAAGGCTAAGAATTAGTCTAATTTATGTATGATTGGTATGATTCACATGATTAGATGAGCATGTTTAGATTTAATTGTTTTAATTATGATTTAATTGAAACTGTTAGCATGTTTATTCAATTATCGTCATGTTCGTTTGATTGGTTGGTTTACGTTACGTGTGGTGCCCCATGGCACGCTTCCCTAGGATATTTTAGGTCTAAGTTTAGGCCTTTTGCTTGCCTTAATCGTATGTTAATCGCTTGTGAAATAATTACTTGATTTGGATGCATGTTTGCTTCTTTTCATTCTCATATGATTAATTTCTCATGTCACTTATTTGAAACTCGACTTGACCTAGAATAGGCTTTGTATGGTGGAGTGTCAAACCCCAGGCCTGACACAAAGACTAAGACTTTAACATAGCCTGACTGACCTGATGTTCTCAGGATGCAATGGACTTTCAGAATTTGATTAAAATACCAAATGGCTTGCTAAAATCATGAAATCTGGTGACAAGCTAGTTAATTGAATAAACTAACTCTGACAAAAATTTCAGGATTTTGAAGCACTCTAAGTAATTTTGACAAATTAATTAAGACTGCCTGACAGAAGAAAACCAGACAACCTGACATAGGACTGATATTGGAGACTCAACAAGGAACAAGGGTTATAATTATAAACTTAAATCCCATAGAATATTCACAGGGAAGCAAGCTAACAATTTGGACCACTTAAACTGGAAATTATGACAGCCAAGCACAGATAATAACCACCTCAAGTTAACAGCAAGACCAAACAACCCACAGTCTGAGCACAGGATTGAATGAACCTCACTAACTGACTTTTTTCAACACCTACAGACTCAGCACAAGATGTTAACATGCCTGACTCTTAACTACAGACTAAGCACATGTTATAGAGATTTAAAATTGAGAGAAAACTCAGGTTTAATATTCACCAAAAGTTGCCTGAATGCAGTTGGAGGAGAGGTCCTTATATAGGCCTCCCTCTTGGAAATCTGTTACAAATTTTAACCTAGAAATCTCATCCAAGGGCCAAGATTAGTTCGTAAGACATAATTAAAGTACTGGAAATATTTTACAACGATGACAAAATGATTTAAAGGAAACTGCAATAAAACAACAGAAAGTCTGCACTGATCGTGACATGTTGCTTCCTAGGCTGTTGTGTTGCTTTTGCTGGGAGTATAAGGACAAATGGGTGCCGTAGAAGCCTTGACTTTGGCTCCTAGGTGGTATCTGAAATATGGAGAGAGAAGCAAAAGCTTCCCAACAACAACTCCTTCTTTGCTTAGCCAGAAATGGTATTATGCTTTATGCTTTATGTCCCTTTCAGCAGCTTGACTTTCAGTTTGATTTTCTCTTGATTGCACTGTGAATTAAGCCTGGCTCCTTAGGACTTTTATGAGCTTAGTTGAATAAGGTTTCAGCTGGCCAGAGTGGCAGCGGGTGGTTGAGCTCGAACTGGTCTATCAGGCACTGGTAGAGGAGTATATGGACCAGCCTGGAAAGAGCTCTTGGTTTGTTGATAGGCTGAACACCTTCTGAGAATGACCTGGACATCTCCCATCATCCTGGGCTAATAGAACTGATCCTGAAGAATGTCTAATGTTTTCTCGACCCCAAAGTAACCTCCCAAGCCTCCTGAGTGAACTTTCCTTATCAGCAGATCTCTGTAAGAAGCTCTAGGCACACACAGGTTGTTGCTCTTGAACAAGAACCCTTCCTACAAGAGATACTTGCTCCCTGGGATCTTCTGTCCCTCAGTTTGAGTTATCCATTCTTCTGAAAAATCAAGATCTTCCTTGTACATTTCTTTCATGAACTCAAACCCAAGGACTTTGTTTCCCATGACTGACAGTAAGGAGTGCCGCCTGGACAATACATCAGCCACTACTTTGTTTTCCCTCCTTATATTTGTTGGAAAATTTGAATGACTGCAAGAACTCCACCCACTTAGCATGCATGTGACTCAATTTGTCTTGACCATTGATATATTTTAGTGCCTCATGGTCTGAATGCAACGCAAATGGTTTAGGCTTCTGGTAATGATTCCAGTGCATCAGGGCTTTAATGATAGCATAAAACTCCTTATCATAGGTAGAGTATTTCAATTTAGCTACATTTAGCTTCTCACTGAAATAGGCTACTGGTTTCTAAGCCTGAATTAAAACTGCTCCAATGCCAACTCCGCTGGCATCACACTCCACATCAAAAAGCTGATCAAAATCTGGCAGCTTCAAGATAGGGGTTTCACACATTAACTTCTTAATTCTTTCAGAGGACTGCTGAGCATTGTCAGTCCATTGAAACTCTCCCTTCTTCATGCACTCAGTGATTGGTGCTACAACTGAGCTGAAGTTTTTGTTTAACCTTTTGTAAAAGGAAGCCAATCAATGGAATCCCCTAACTTCAGTGATTGTTTCAGGGACTGGCCAAGACTGGATTGCTGAAATTTTCCCTTGGTCTACTGATATACCCCTTCCAGATATAATGTAACCTAGAAAGGTCACCTCTTCAGCCATGAAGGTGCACTTTTCTAGCTTGCCAAACAACTTCTGCTCCCTGAGAATCTTAAAAACCACTTCAATATGCCTGACATGATCTTCCCTGCTGCTGCTGTACATCGGTATGTCATCAAAGTACACCATAACAAACTGTCCTAAGCATGGCCTCAACACTTCAGTCATCAACCTCATAAAAGTGTTGGGTGAATTGGAGAGGCCAAATGGCATCACAAGCCACTCATATAACCCATGCTTTGTTTTGAAGGCAGTCTTCCATTCATCTCCCTCCCTGATTCTCACCTGATGGTACTCTTGCCTGAGATCAATTTTAGAGAAAACCCTGGCACCAATCAGCTCATCAAGCATATCATTAAGTCTTAGAATTAGGAATCTATACTTGACAGTAATATTGTTAATGGCTCTTCTGTCAGTACACATTCTCCATGTTCCATCTTTCTTAGGTACAAGCAATATAGGGCCTGCACAAGGACTTAGAGATACCCTGACAAAGCCTTTGCTCATGAGCTCCTCAATTTGGTGTTGTAACTCCTTGGTGGCTGCTGCATCACTCCTGTATGTAGGTCTGTTAGGCAGTAGTACAAGATTAATATGGTGTTCAATTCCCCTCAAGGGTGGCAGTCCACTGGGTAGTTCCTTTGGAAAAACATCCCTGAACTCATGGATCAAAGATTCAATTTCTGCAGGCAACTTTGAACCCACCTTTTTAGTTACTTCCTTGGATAGCAGGATCGATAAAGGTTGCTCCTGTTTCATTTCCTGGATCATGGCACCCTTAGACAAGAACAGTACACGATTGATCTCTTCTGGCATGTTTGGACTCCCATAGTTTTTTTGATTTGGTGGTAAGGGGGTCAGGGTGATATTCTTACCTTCATGTTTGAAGCTGTAAACATTCTCCTTTCCTTGATAAGTTGTATTCCTGTCAAACTTCTATGGCCTCCCTAACAGCAGGTGGCAAGCATCCATGGGTACAACATCACACATCACCTCATCCTTATACATTTTCCCAATAGAGAATGGAACTAGACATTGCTTGTTAACCTTAATCTCTGCTCCCTTGTTTAACCATCTGAGCTTATAAGGATTTGGGTGATCCCGAGTCACCAAATTCAGCTTATTGACCATGGTGATGGAAGCCACATTGGTACAGCTCCCTCCATCTATGATGAAGTTACAAACCCTTACTTGAACTGTGCATCTACTCCTGAAGATCAGGGATCTCTGGTTAGCTTCTAAGGGTGCCTGTTGTGAATGCAACTCTATAAGACCAAGCTGTGCCATGTGTCAGGGTGAGCTACAACCTGATCTTGGCCTGATTCCTCCTCAGCTTCCATTTCCTCCAGTACTAGGTTCTCTTCCTCCTCATACTTAACCAATCCTTCCCTTTCCCACTCTTCTACTTCCATTGCTGTCAGTGCTCTCTTAGAAGGACAATCCTTCCTGAAGTGACCATATCCTTGACACTGAAAGCATTTGATCTTTCCCTCAGTCACAGGTGAGTTGGTTTTCTGGTCATAGGGGCTTTTTCTTTATCTAGTGTAGGTGGTGCAGCTGGTTTGGGTGTACTACCAATCCTGACACAAGTAAATGGTCTGAATGCATGTTTATGGGTAGTTTTAGACACTGCAGGCTTAACCTTTCCCATTTTTTCAATTCTCAAGGACAGGTTAACCACATTATCATAAGACCACAGGGGTTGCATCCTAACCTTTGTAGCAATATTCTTATCAAGACCCTCCAGAAACATAGTAATCCTTTGCTCAGGCTTTTCATTAATCTCACATTGCAGGGTTAACTGCTCAAACTCCCTCAGGTAAGTCTCAACTGGCCTCTCATCTTGCCTAAGTTTGGACATTTTAATAAAGAGATCTTGAGTGTAATCCTTGGTGACAAATTTACTCAACATCTTTTTCTTAAGCATAGACCAAGACCTAAGTGGTTCTTTTCCTTCCCTAATCCTTTGGTGTTTCAGGTTATCATACCAAAGAGAAGCATATCCCTTTTGTTTCAAGACAGCAACTTTAAAGGCTTTAACATCAGTGTAACCTTTATACTCAAAAATTTTCTCAATATCCCTAATCCATTCTAATAAATCATCAGGATTTAGGCGACCAGAAAATTCAGGGATTTCTACCTTTAAGTGTTTGTGTGTGTACTCAGGAACCTCCTCTTGTGTTCTGATGCTCTCCTCAGATTCTGATTCATATCCAGGTGGTGGTTGTCCTCTCCCTACTCCCACAAAGAAGCCTCTGCCTCCACCTATTCCTCTGGCAGGTGGTTGTCTTCTTGGATCATGGTTTGGAAACCCTTCCATCACTACATGGACAACATTAAGTAGTGTGTCCACATTTTCTGCAAGATTTTCTATTCTGATTTTAATACCAACAAGTCTCTCTTCACTCATGGTTGTCTTTGTATTTTCGTTGTAGGTAGGGATAATGAACTCATAGTTTCTCTCAACCCAAGGCTAACACAAAGGTGGAATTGTGTTAAACCTTGCTCTTATTACCAAATTGGAGTGTCAAACCCCAGGCCTGACACAAAGACTGGGACTTTAACTTAGCCTGACTGACATGATGTTCTCTGGATGCAATGGATTTTCAGAATTTGTTTAAAATACAAAATGGCCTGCTAAAATCATGAAATATGGTGACAAGCTAGTTAAGTGAATAAACTAACTCTGACTAAAATTTTAGGGATTTTAAGCACTCTAAGTAATTTTGACAAATTAATTAAGACTGCCTGACAGAAGAAAACCAGACAACCTGACACAGGACTGATATTGGAGACTCAACAAGGAACAAGGGATATAATTATCAATTTAAATCCCACATAATACTCACAAGGAAGAAAGCTAACAATTTAGAAAGCTTAAACTGGAAATTATCTCAGCCAAGCACAGATAATAACCACCTCAAGTTAACAGCAAGACCAAACAACCCACAGTCTGAGCACAGGATTGAATGAACCTCACTAATAGACTTTTTTCAACACCTACGGACTAAGCACAAGATGTTAACAGGCCTGACTCTTAACTACAGACTAAGCACGAGTTATAGATATTTAAAATTGAGAGAAAACTCAGATTTAATATTCACCAAAAGCGGCCTGAATGCAGTTGGAGGAGAGGTCCTTATATAGGCCTCCCTCTTGGAAATCTGTTACAAATTTTAACCTAGAAATCTCATCCAAGGACCAAGATTAGTTCTTAGGACATAATTAAAGAACTGGAAATATTTTATAATGATGACAAAATGATTTAAAGGAAACTACAATAAAACAACAGAATGTTTGCACTGATAGTGACATGCTGCTTCCAAGGCTACTGTGTTATTTTGGCTGGGAGTATAAGGACGAATGGGTGCAGTAGAAGCCTTGACTTTGGCTCCTAGGTGGTATCTGAAATATGGAGAGACAACCAAAAGCTTCCCAGCAATAGCTCCTTCTTTGTTTAGCCAGAAATGGCAATATGCTTTATGTCCCTTTCAGCAGCCTGACTGTTAGTTTGATTTTCTCTTGATTGTCGTGTGAATTAAGCCTGGCTTCTTAGGAAATTTATGAGTTTAGTTAAACAAGGTTTCAGCTGGCCAGGGTGGCAGCTAGTGGTTGAGCTCGAACTGGTACCTGTCACCTCCCAAAGGAGGCCTGGGAGGGGGTGTTAACAGGGTAGTGTGACTGGGAATATTGCCTGCTGCCTGATCAGTGTTGCCATGTTCCCTGGCTCCTACTGCATATGCACATCATGGCGGCCGTGATGCCGTGCATGGAATTATTCGGCCTTATGGTCTATGTTTTACTACTTTGATGTTTGATCATGTTATTAAACAGAACGGTTTTTCTCGAAGTGTCAAGGAGACGTGTTTATAAATGAAGTTTAGTGGGAGCAAGGTGGTTTTCCTAGTCTTGTATGTGGATGACATACTACTCATTGGAAATGATATAGCAATGCTTACTTCTGTAAAGGTGTGGCTGGGAAATCATTTTGAAATGAAAGACTTGGGAGAAGCATAATGCATTTTGGGTATCTGGATCTATAAAGATAGATCTAGAAGGATATTAGCGTTGAGTCAAGAGGCTTATATTGATAAGATTCTTGACCGGTTCAGCATAAAAAAAATACTAAGAGAGGTTTAATGCCTATAGGCAGTGGGATAACTTTGAGGAAGTCAAGTATCCTACTCAGTCCGAGGAAATTGAACACATGAAATACGTTCCTTATGCTTCTGTTGTTGGATTGATCATGTATGCTATGATTTTTACTTGCCCTGATGTCTTGTATACCTTGAGTATGACGAGTTGCTACCAAGAAAATCCGGGTAAAAGTCACTGGATGGCTATCAAAAATATCCTTAAGTAGTTGAGAAGGACTAAGGATTCATTCTTGGTGTTTGGAGGAGAATCTGAGTTGCGTGTAAAGGGTTACACGGACGCCAGTTTCCAAACATCTAGGGATGATTTGAAATCCCAGGCTGGTTTTGTCTTTATGATGAATGGTGGATCAGTTTGCTTGAGAAGTTTCAAAGATTCGGTCTTTTTTGGATTACAATGGAAGTTAAGTACATTGCAACATCTGAAGCTCCAAATGAAGCTGTTTAGATTCGGCAATTTCTAGAGGGACTAAGAGTACTTCCTTCAGCCGAAGATCCACTATTTATTCTGATAACAGTGGAGCGATTTTTCAAGTCAAAGAGCCCAAGTTTTGTAATATGTCTTGACATGTACTTAGAATTTTCATATAATTAGAGATTACGTAGAAAGGAAGGAAATACGCGTTTGTAAGGTTGAGACAAATGAAAACGTTGTTGTTCCCTCAACCAAGCCTTTGTCGCAGGCTAAGCATGATAGTCATGTTGTTTCTATGGGATTGAAACGAATGCTAGGATTGTTGTAGATTATATGATATCTAATAATTAGATTTGTATTATTTATTTCATATATGATAATCACATTTATCGTTTGAGTTTCTTTTTTAACTTTGTTGTTCAGTTTTACCTGAATTTTAATTTTAAATACTTTGTTTTATCCGAATAGGTTGTTGAGACAACGTTGAACTTTATGTGAACAAGATTAACATTATATTTTATACCTAGTTACTTAATGAGGTGACGTCTCAGAGTGACTAGATTGTAAGTTGATTTATAGCGGGTTCGACAGCCATAAGGTCATGAAAATGACTAGTCGATTACATTGGCAGACTGTAGAGACACTCCGTCAGCCAGTGACCATTTATAGTGTTCTTTTTACTTCTTTCGCATGGTCGTGGAAATGACTTCTATAGTATTCCTTTTGAGTCGATTCTTTTGACTAGCGACTATTTTTCTGAGTCAGTACAATTTTCGATTGGTTTTGCTTTTTGTCTTACGTCACACCATAAAAAGAGGCCGATGGGCATCTTCTAGGTCATGGTGATCTATGATTGAAAAAAGAAAATAGGTCAATAGGAGTTGTGCACCCTTGTCTGGATATATACAACTCAGGACCACTCTAGGAGTAGTGACTCGAAATGTGTGGCCACACTCAGAACTGATCTATGGTAGATTTTCCGGTCAGATAATTAATCTCCTCATCGAGAAAAGCACTCATTATATGATCAAGTGCAAGTACGACCTGAAAGACACCTTGCATTGAGTGGGAGATATAACAGACAAGAGAATCGCTAGCGCACACTTGTGTCGGACAAGTGAGAGATTGTTGAAGTATGCGTCCTCCACAATAGTGCGTCTACTTAATAAATCTCATAACAAGAATATACTCAGGATATATTATTTATTTATACTCGTCAGCTGATCAACGTATATCAGTAACGATTGGCCGACTAGAGTTTGACATTACAGTCGTTGACGGCGGTGATCAGCTGATCCCTTACAGTCACACCTATAGGATACCAACATCTCTTGATGTAATTGGATTCATCATTGTCCATTTTCATCCAAAATTGAAAAACTCAAAAGCTTCTTCATGAAAGAAGGTATTAGCTCGTCATTCTTTAATGAGTGATGAGTTGTAAACATTTAAGAATGATAGCTACCACTAAATTCCATGTCTTCACATGAGAATTTCTTAACTCCCACTCAATTATACACATTTCGAAATTGACTTCTCAATCGAAATTTATCAAGAATTGAAATATAAATTGCATTGCCAAGTTATTAGGATAAAACCATATATGTTCCCATCATATCCCTTCAAAATGCCTATTTTGAAGTGGTCTCATCTTAACCTTACGGAAAAGATTTTAAATCTCCAACACACTCATGTCATAATGATGTGTAGCAATGTCATTATTCAAGTATAAACAACATCTAGAATACGTCCTTCGCAAATACCCTTTTGGAAGGAGGTTTAACCATTTCATAGGGAGGTTAATCAATGACATTTGCGTGGTTGAAACTTTGGCCATTGAAGATATCGGTATATCAATTTTGCAACTCGATCATATCTAGTATGTTACTTTGATTCATTTAGGCTCTTAAGTAAATCTCATGGTTGAAACTATTGGTCAAATTGTTTCATAAACTCAGTCAAAAACTTGTTGAGACTTTACATTAGTCATTTTCTTCCAAAACTTTCTTTTGGTCTCCTCGTGTAGTTATCTTGAGAATATACTATTATGTTAACTACACTTGGTCTCTTCAGTCATATAGAATTAACTTGAGACCATAGATCTCATCTATTCGGCATACTATATAAATAGATATACCTTCATTCAAATCATTTTCTCTTGCGTAGATCTTCATTTACACAAGTACACAATTTTAATCTTGCCTTGTGTGTTGTGTCCTCATTTTTCTCCCACTCTATCTTTAGAATAAATACACTAAACATTCAAAGATAGCATATGAGACACAAATTAATGATGTTGAATTATAAGGAGAACTACCTCATAGGTAGACCAATTGATTTCATATGTGTTCTTGGTGATTGACATACTTTTAAGAGAGTTCATAGACTCAAAATCACTTCATAAATGATCATACACAAGCCTTAAGCATGTGGACATATAATGAAACCCGTCATTATATTTGTCTATTAGATCACCTTTAAGTGAATAATCTTATGTTTTAAAACGCAAGCATTCAAAGATGAAATTTTAGAACATAAAGGATAAATGATAAAAACGGGTGACTTGGGTTGCAAACCAAGTCACCATCATCCAAAATACAAACCATTATCCAAAATACCTTTCCATGTCGAACACGGAAACTTAAAGTTCTAAAAATTCAAAACATAACTTAAAATAAGACAATGAAAAACAAAGCTCCACAAAAGCTATCCTTAGCTTCTCCATGGTTTCTCATGCTTGTTTTTCTTTTCCCTTGTCTTTGCTTGGTGGAGGCCCTATTTACAATAAAAAGGGAGATACATTATCACAACTTTGCATCATAATACCATAGTTGAATTTAGAAACATAAAAGAAGGTTAGTCATTTACCTACTGGAGTGATCTTTCCAGCTTTGATATCACCAAGGTATTTGGAACAATTTCTTTTCCAATGTCCCATGCCATTACAATAATGGCACTTATCAAGAGGACCCTTCTTGACTTTGGAGGTGCTAGCTTCACAAGACTTAGCTTTGGTGAATGTGGGAGCTTGCTTTTTACCCTTCTTTCCACTCTTCTTGAACTTCCCCTTACTCTTTGCGCTTATGTTAAGCACATCCTTGGGAGGGTTCACATTTAACCCCATGTCCCTCTCGGCTTGCACAAGTAACTTGTGCAACTCCTCAAGAGACACGTCCTTGTCTTGCATGTTGAAATTCACCCGGAATTGCACATATGCCTTGACTTTGGACAAGGAGTGTAGAATCCTATCTACGATGAGTTCTTTGGGGATTTCAACCTTTTGAATTTTCAAGGTCTCGACAAGCTCCATGAGTTTGAGCACATGAGGGCTAACCTTTTGACCCTCTTTGAAGTCGAGATCAAAGAATGCCGCGGCCGCCTCATATTGGACGATCCGCGGAGTTTGTGAAAACATGGTCACAAGTTTGGAGTAAATCTCATTAGCATTGCCCATTTTGAAGGCTCTCCTTTGGAGGTCCGCCTCCATCGCAAATATTAAGACATTTTTCATTGCGGCGGACTCCTTTTGGTAAGCCTCATATGCTTCCCTAGTGGCCGCGGTGGACCTAGTGGAGGGTTCGGGTGGAGAGGCCTCGGTAAGGTAACGAAGCTTGTCGTTACCTTCGGCGGCTAATTTGAGTTGGGCATCCCAATCGGAGAAATTTGACCCATTCTTTTCAAGTTTACATCGATCCATAAAGGATCGGAGCCAAGATGAAGTAGCAAGTGGTGTAGCATTAGGAGTTGGTGTTGCCATTTGTTATGAAAAAGAAGTGGTCTACAAAACAAAATATAAGGAGTAAAACAATTGTCGTTTTAATAATACTCGTAAAAATGTATGATTTAAACAAGTTTTAAGCATTTTTCTAGTGACCTCTACCCAACTAGAATAAATGATTCCAAGACCCAAATTCATATTAACTTAGGGCACGGTGTGCCGAAATACCCCTTATTAACATAACTCGGTGGATTAACCTTTTAATCGATTCTACTTTTAGAACTCTTGGTCGATGATGTTTACATTAATATTCATCTCTAGCCCGAAACACATCCGGAAATCGTCGTGAATACTTTCGTTGAGTACAACCCAAATTTCGAATAAATGTGTCCATAATCCAAACCCATATCAATTTAGGGCACGGTGTGCCGAAATACCCTTCATTAACATGAACTCGGTGGATAAACATTCATCACTCACTTCCCCTACGTAACAAGGTTTGTACCCCGGTGTGGCCGAGTGCACTCCCTCGCGAAATAGGTTTTCATGGTTTCTACTATTTGGTAAGGCTATGTCTCAATTGATTGTTTTAGCGAGAGGTCATGTCAAATTATTATCTATCACGTTTTAAGTGAACTAAAGCGGTGAACTACGATAATTCTAATTGACACGATCGATAAACTCGATAAAAAAGACAATGCATGTTTAGTTATGGCGATTTAGCGATGCATGTGACATAAAATAAAATGCAAGCATAAAGATAAAAATCCTAGTATGGCCTTTCCTAAAATAGAAAAACTATTTAACTATTACATATTCGGAAACCAACTCCATTGGTCCCTTGAACTTCGGTTGTGGCACGCATCTCGAGGTAACACCGTCTTTATGTATCTCCATTCTTGAAGAAATCCGTCTTTTGGAACTCCGGAATGAATAAAATTACATAATAAATTACATAATTTCCTATTATACATTTGTAACTAAAATAAAATAAATCTATTAAATTGCAAAACGGTGATACGAGATCACATTAAAAATTACAACCGAATCGATATTCCCATACATTTCGGGAAATATCAATTAAAATCTAAGGCCATACTAAGTAAAAATACATAATTCAAAATTACATAAATTAAAATTATGACAATCATAAAGAAAATGCAGCATTATAATATGTATGAACATGCTCAATTTTTATGCTAAATCGCCTTTAATAGCCAATATCATATATTACTCGGTTTTTACGGATTTGCGTGATTTCAACATTTTATAATCACAAAAATACATAAACTCATATTTATGCATCATTTAATTACCCTAACCTCTTAGGACTCAAAATATAGTCTTCACTAATAATTTGACCATAATTAACTTTTATTCACAAAATTGTTCATAAATGGACCAAAAATTACAAAAATAAGCCATTAAACTTCAAATAAATCACAAAAATTCCAAATAAATTCAAAATTTGAAATTTAAATTCATGAACATTCTGGAAAAAACCATGACACTCATAATGTTCAAAATCTTTAGGTTAAAAAGTTCGAAATTTTTCCGGAAAAACAATGTTGCGGTTTATCGATTTTAATAAAATAATCATAAAAACATGGAAAAATTATTTTCACTAACTTTTCATTTTTAGATCTGAAAAATATAATAAAATGCAACATTTGACGTTTTTCTTAAGTCATAGATTATGTTTTATTAATTTTCAACTAATAATGTAACTATTTATGCTATTTTTCTTCAAAAATCCATAAATCATGCAAAAAGACTTCTTTATAGCCAATTATTTTACATACATCTTGTAAAATTTCATGTGACAACATATTAATTTTCTATGACCAGATTCGAAATTTAACTCATATTAACCTATTTTTCACCTAAATCCGAATTTAATAATGAAAAATTCATTTTTCGAGCATAACGAGTCCAAAAATTATGAAAATTTACAGGTTATCTCAAAATAATATATGTAACAACATATCCAAAAACCAAGTGAACATTCGAAGTATAGCTAATTTTAGACCAAAAATGACATTTTTACTCATAAAATCACATTTAAATGCCATTATTGTAAATTATGAACAATAAAAATCCGAAAAATTAACCAAAATATCCTAAAACATTTTAGGACCAGAAATATTAACATGCATGTAATAATTTCGTGATATATCATAATAACACAAATTTTACAAGTTTTATTTGTTATTCATATAACTCGGAAAAACTTTTAACCAATTTGCATGCAAACAACTGTGGCTCTTGATACCGATTGAAGGAAATGTAGATTCATATACATACTAACATACTCATATATATCTAAATAATTTGTCATAAATTAAAACGGATTTTATGCATGCAAACAATAATATAATAGAGGAGAAATCATGTCCTTACATTGAAGATTTCGGTTATATTGGGCACAAGAGAGATCACCTTTCTCTCTTGTTCTTGAGCTTTTCCTTTATGGATGAACAAGATCTAAGTATAAGATCTCTCCCCAAGCTTTATACCCAAGGCTTTCACTTAATCTAATTAATATTATTTGATCTAGTATAATATTAATCTTAGTAGAAAATTGAACCAAAACTATTTAAATCACATAAAAGTTTCGGTTTTTAGAGAGAAGGATAGGAGGATTTTTATTCTCTCTAAAATAGTTATTTTTGGATGATCAAGTGAATGAATATCACTAACTCATTTTAGTGTAATAATAGGTAAAATTAGATGAAAAACCAATGATGGTTTTGTCATCAAAAACCGGGTGGAATGGGGGGCTTTTAGGGGAGCCAATGCATGAACACATTTGTCTTCACAAGAATATTAGGGTTGCATGGCTAGGAATGTAGGTAATCATTGTGTTCTTATAATAATTAAACAAACACAATATTAGCTTCCACTACCCCTTAATTTCGGCACAATGGATAATATAGAGTCCATATTATTTTTGTCAATATGTCACATGTCATATGTGACATAAATTTGTTATGTAATTTTTAACATATTAAAAATCAACGTATTAATAAAAATACGTCACATACAAAATCGACTTAGTAATTTCATAATTACTTGTGCCAAAAATTTTACCATTTTATAAATCACAACAGATTGTATTTATAATAATTCATTCAATTTAATTGTTACATTAAACAATTATTTCATCCGAGTAATGATACAATTCAATTACTCAGACCGTATCTTATTTAATCACATTTCAATATGATACGTAAATTTTACTTCCAAAATCGTTCGTCAATTTTCAAGTAATTTAATTAACTCGTAACATTATACGATTAATCAAATAATCAATTAAGAGTATTGCCCTTTAGGTATGACCTAGGGGGTCAACTGATCACCACCGTCTCACGACAGTAATGTCAAACTCTAGTCAGCCAATCATTACCGATGTATGTTGACCAGTTGACAGTAACAATATTACTTCCCAATTGTATTCATTTTAATGAGACTTAAACATGTGATCATCATGATCAATAGTCGTGATCGCATTATTGTCGGAGGACACATATTCCAACAAGATCGAGTGGCGAACTTTGGGACGAAGTTCTCTGTTAGGGGGAGTGAATGTAACATCTAAACATTTAGGAATAAGAAAGGACATGAGAACATAAAAGAGCACGTATGATAAAACACTAGAGAGAGAGACGAGTGAACGCGTGAGGAAGAGATTTGGGGGTTAGACATGACATAAATAAGACATAAGAAAGTGTTAAGGAAAAGTGAGGGTGAGGCGAACTTCGAGGACGAAGTTCATTTTAAGGAGGGAAGATTGTAATACCCGACCTTTGTGGGTCCCGTACTTAGACCTTGGGACGCTTGAGAGGAGCTTTTGACTGATAAGAGGGCACTCGGAAGGGAAGGATAGCCTTACACTAGACTTGGACTAGATCGAGTGGTGTTGCTGCCGATCGAGTGGGTCTACTCGGTCGAGTGAAGGGTACACTCGACCAAGGGAGTCCACTCGACTGAGTGGACTTGGCACTCGGTCGAGTGACGCTGTTTTCAGAATACGGGATTAAACCTCTTTCTCCCCTAAACCTAAAATCATTTCAACCTTCCTCCTTACCTCTCTAAACTCTCTCCCATCTCTCTAAACCCTCACAAACACATTATACTTGGGATTTATGCTTGGATTAGAAGATCTACAACCTTCATCTTCATCTCCTTCATCTACTAAGTAAAGATCTACCCTTTTCTAGTCTTTTAAACCCTAACTTTTGGGAGAATTCGCTATGGGTAATTAATTAGTGATTAGTATGTGTAGTAGGGGTAATTAAGGAGTAATAATAAGGGGCTTTGTAGTTTATATTAGTATCAGATGTATTGTGATAGTTATTATGTGATTTGTATAGGATGAGACGGTTCCTTAAGACAGTTTCGGTCCGGGGTCGAGTAGCTTGAGGAGATTGCTAAAAGGTAGATTAATCCTACTCGGTTTCAATAATGTGATGTTGTTTATGTTGATGTTGTTGTAGTCTTGCATAATTAGGGCATTTGCATTATACCATGTTTAGTGGTAATCACATCATTAATAGGATGATTATGATATGTTAAGTGCGGTTTAGGTATTGGTTATTATAATATATAGTGGAGGATTTATTGTTGTTGTTATTGTTGTTGTTGTTGTTGTTGTTGTTGTTGTTGTTGTTGTTGTTGTTGTTTTGGAGACGTATGACAGTTAGGAGACCGTCTTACGCTTAAGTCGCCTCTTGAAGCTTCCCACTCCAAGACGGACGTGTACATTAATGGCTTGAGTTATGGAGGGTCTCGTGTGGTTAAGACACAACGTCTGGCAGGGGATCCAGTGGCTTCCGGACCCGGTATATTTGGACGTTTCCCGGTACCTGTTTGTGGTTGTTGGTATGTTTGGGCATGTCCTGGTACCAGTGTGGTTGTTGGTATGTTTGGGCGTGTCCCGGTACTGTGGTGGTGGTTGTTTGATAGCGTCTCATTCACATTAGTAGTCATGTTGCATGTTCACACTTGAGTCGTGTCACACTTTATTTGCTTATTGTAACTGACGTTTGTGTTTCTGCGTAATTGTCACCTGTCTGTTTTGGGGTGGCCTGTGTTGATCCATATGATATCCTTGGTCATATGGGGAGTAGGTTAGGTACAGATTGTTTGGATAGTAGGCGGGAGACGGGACGAGCTTGTTGAGTCACGAGACGAGTGTATCTAGTTAGATGAGTACAGTAGCCAGAAGTTGTATTTTATTCATTAGCTAATGGTTTGTAATCACGAAACTTGTCGTTTTTAATAAATGTTTCTTTATTGTAACTCTGATTCACCGCCACGGGAAACCGAGAAGGTAACATCTCCCAATTACCTTGGCCAGGCAAAAAGGGGGGTGTTACACTTACCCAATGGAATTTGTGAATTAGCATACTCATATCAAGGATATGACCACCCTTAACCAGCTTGTAAGCTTTGTTCTCATTGAAGTTTGGGTTAAAGTGTTTAGCTAACTTTGTTATCAAGCCATCATTGACAATAAAGGTCGTCTTTTCCTTTCCTTCTTGGATATCCATCCACCTCTCCAACAACAATTGGAGAATGTTGTAATCATTCTTAGACATCCCATGGACATTCATGCGAGACTCTAAGTAGGCAAGGTCAAGTTTGGTCATATGATTTGCTTTTTTTCTTGTTATTAAGGTGTTGGCTATAGACCGATGCCAATACTGAATACCCGGATGGTGGATATACAAGACATTGCACTTCCTAAAAGTGGTCGATTCTCGTCCGACAATCGCCTTCCATAGGGGTTTGGCATTGAAGTTTAGAGGCTTCTTAAGAAAATCCAATGGTCGCGAAGCCCAAGTACCTTACCGAAATGACCCTTAATCATGCGCCTACTTTGGTTCTCAAGCCAAAACTCAACATATCTTCGAGTTTCTATCTTATACACCTTTAAAGAGCTAATGAATCACTACAAGAAAAAGGCTGATTTGCAACGGACTAATTGCAACGAACTGTATAAGCCGTTGCTAAGTATTACTTGCAACAGATATTATTATATTTGCAACGGATATTAAATTATGCAACGGCTAAATGAAAATTTGCAACGGATATTAAATTATGTAACGGCTTAATGTAAATTTGTAACGGATATGCGTCATATCTATTTACCCGCCTAATAAATTTAAAGCTGGTTAATTTATGCAACGGATTTTGTAATGCCTATCTGTTGCATATTGGTTAAACTCCTACAATCTATCTATCTATCTATCTATATAAAACTATAAAACAACAACCTATGACATCAGCCTAAATACACGTGTCAATCCCACAATAAGAAAATTCCCGCCCAACATTTACACAACCTACTTAACCGTAATTAATGTTTACAGAGTCAAAACCTTTCCAATTTCCCTAATCCATTTGCGCCTCTCACGTCGCTCTTCTCCTTCTTTTCAATCCTGCCTCCTCCGGCCTCCTTCAGCCTCCAAACAATTATCAACCGATTTCATTTGTGTATGGATTACACTTTCGAAATCAAGTATGTTAAATAATTTCCTGTTATTTGTAAGGATTAATATTTTTCAACTACTTACTACTCCATAATTCTCCTACTAATTACTCTGTGATTTTTATAAGTGACGGTGTACTTTAATTTAGATTCTAATTAAATTTTATGATTATGACTTACAGATCCAGAGCATCACATTGGCTTTCTCTTGAGGTATTATCTTTCATCTGTATTAGTACAATTTTTCCTATGTTTTTACTTCACGCTGTTCGAATACTCGATTTAAGAATTTGTGTTTTGAAATACTGCAAGTTAATTAAATTTTTACAATTATCTATTTATCGCAATACTTGATATAAGTTCATCTTTCGCTGGGTTTTTGTACTATATTAGTGAGGAGAGAATACCAGTATTTTTGTCTCATTCAAATAAGTTTCAATGGTTCTGCAATTTAATTTTCAATTTTCCTGTGATTATATATTTTATCTGGCTTCGAACTGTAAATCAAGAATAACGTGTTATTTGATGGGCTGTATTTGGTAAAATTGTTTATTATCATCAATGGTTGTGTATGTATGGAACTTAGTAGAATTGTGTTATACGCTTTCCGTAGCAATCATTTTTGCACATTTGATTAAAGTACTTCTCACAACAAAAAAACAAAAAAATGATTGATACGGATGAAGTAACTTATAAGTAGGAAGTAACTTATAAGTAGATGATATCAATAATTTTGAGTGAATTGTGTTCTTCTAAATCGTGAATTAAAGGGTAACTTTGGGCGTTCTAATTTTTTGTATATTAGTTTGACACCTACGAATATGAATATCTTTAAGAGAAGGTTAATGATTCATACACAACTCTTTATGGTTGCAAAACTACGCACAGCAGTTACGGAGTACTACTTACTGCGTATGTGGTTTTGATTATCAGGTATTGATTATTCAATTTCATGACAAGAGTTTTTAGTATGTGATTCTTCATGGTATGTTTTCATTTTATAGTTATAGGTTTCAATTTTTTGTGCGGTAATCCTGAACAATCAACTTAAGGAGTCGTTTGATTCAATAGTTTGAAATGGAACGAATTAAAATATAATATCAGAAGGCACTATTAAGTCATATGGACAACATTCTCATATATTTATCCCCCTTTTTCTATATTTTTTTTTATTATCCAGTGGTGTGAATTAGTGTATTAGAGTGAAAAAGTTGATTTTCTTACTCTCTCTCTCTTTTTCTTTTTTCTTTTTCTTTTTTATATTTTAGTATATTGAATTTCAATATTGGCTATTCAATTGGATTTTTGTTATTTACACAGCTTAGGTGTTGAATTTTGAGATATAAGGTTTGTTATTTGGCAATGACTGTTTTATGCATGCATAGAGGATTTTCATACGCTTTGAATTAGCTTAATGAGGTGCGTTGTCTGTTGTCCATATGATCATTGTCATCGTAATCATTGAGGTTATTGGTTTTCCTGTTCTTCATTATTCTATGTAATATATCAATATAAAAATATAAAGAGACTGTTTCCACATGACCCATAACGAAAATTGTGGTGAGAATTGCCCCAAATGCACTTCATGATAAAAAGAAGAGCAACTACTTTAGTGAGCTATTTTGCTATATCATCTTATCAATTTATGATTTTTTTGAAGCTTATGCTTAATTCTTGAGATAATTTTAAATGTTTCATCCTCATGAAGTCTATGCTTGTTGTACTCTTTAACGTATTGTCGTTCTTCATTCTTTTGAAATGATCAGAAATCGTGAACCTTTTTTCATGACATCTGCGATGAATAGTAGTCGCGAGAGGGTCATCATGGCCGTCAACCAGAAATGGCCTGTTCTTTTGTATGGTCCGCCTGGTTGTGGGAAGACTGCACTTCTTAACAAATTAGCGGAGGAAAGTGGAAATCAAGGTATCTCCATGATACGACTCTTCATTACTATAAACTTGAATTGCTATAAATAGGGCTTTATGGATATTTGATGTTTTTTCCCTACAAGTTCTTGCTGATGTCTTTAAAACCCCAGTTGTTAACGATAAATAACAAAGTATACATGGGATGGAGGGAGTATAACTTTTTTATCCAGTTGCTAATGATCAATGGCAAAATGATCTTCCTAATGCCTTTTAAGAGTATTGCTTCAACAGTCTCATGTAGGTACTGATTGTCCTTTTGTTTTTTTACATTGTCTTTCCTTAAGTTCTTTCAATACACATGGACGAACATATTGACGGAAAGACATTAATTGGAAGCCATGTATGTACCGAGCTGCCTGGAGAGTTCCGATGGCAACCAGGTCCTCTGACTCAGGTTGTCTCAGTTTGTAATGTGTATTTTATAAGTTGGCCTTAAGCTCTCGTGTTCCAGATTTATCCTTTTTTCCCCATCTCTTCTAATTGACGCTCTTTTTAATGCACTGAATGACTATCTTAAAACAGGCTATTAAAACTGGCTTGTGGGTGGTGTTTGAAAATATAGACCAAGCAGCTTCAGATGTGCAATCAATTCTATTACTTCTTCTGGAGGGTAATAGTTCTTTTCTGACTGGTTATGGAGAGGTAGTCATTTGCATTGCCTCAAAGTTGCCGTTATTTGCTAGCATGATATTAGTATGGGGAATTTAACCGGGTTTCTGAACACTCACTTTTTTTGCAAAAAGAGCTATTACGATTCTTGCCGGAGGTTTTCGATTATTTTCAACTATATCAACTTCAAAGGTTGATTTGTATCACTGCACTGAAGGTCTGTGAGATGAATACTTAATGATTTTCTTGTCATGAGCGTTATGTGTATTTTATGTTTCGGAGTTCTGTCCTAATATTTTTATGGAGATTGGTTTAAAATATTATATTATTTGTATGGTATTTTAAATTATCTTATCGCTTCAACGCCTCGAGCCTATGACGGGGTAATAGGAGCGGGGTGTCTGTTTAACTGTGTATTGCAAAACGAAAGAATCCTTTTCCGATGAGAGAATGCTGTAAGTTAAATAAGTCTGTCCTAATAATCAAGTTATTTTCTGATGTAATATTTAAACTGTATTTTGTTAACTGTGCTACAGGTTTCTCATGCAATGAAACCTTTTGTTGAGCTTCATAGTTCTTTTCACGTTTTGGAAATGATAGCTTGTGGTGTAAAATGGAATGAGCACATTTCCTATCGGTTGGTGAAACTGATGCTGGTAAAACTACACTTGTTCGAATCTTGCAAAGACTTGGTCAAAAGCTTATCGTTCTCGATCGGAAACTCTAGCAACCAGTTCCAAAATCGAGACGACTTCAATGATGATGGTGGAAGTGGCAACTCGACATCAATCCCAACTAATTAGCTAGATTACTCCATAATAGCTAGACAACGAAATTGCTTAGCAAATTACGTATGGATTTTTTTTGAGGATGTTTTCAATGTATGTACTCTTTTAAATTTGCTAAATGAACAATTCCAAGTTTCTATATTGTTGGCTTCTTTAAAGTTTATTGTTTAATTGTTTGATATCACAACGAAATGGAGGAAAATGGATGCAGGAATGCTTGAATCTCCCATTTGTGTTTGCAACGGAAATTACAGGTTTTGTGACAGCTATCCATTAATTCAAAAAGTCAATGCATTTGTGTTTGCAACGGAAATTACAGGTTTTGTGACGGCTATCCATTAATTTAAAAAGTCAATTTGTTGACTTTTCCCTCTACTATGCAACGGAAAACATTTTTTTTGCAACGGAAATCCGTCTCATAATTGACCAAACAGGTGCCACGTGGACCTCATTTAAGCAACGGATCATTCGTTGCAAAAAATATACGTCCGTTGCATAAAAATTAGCAACGCCGATCCGTTGCATATTTTTTTCATTTGCAACGCCATATAAGCAACGCACCAGTTTGCAACGGATATCCGTTGCAAACTGTATATAAGCAACAGATTAGGGTTATTTCGCAACGGATCCGGGTTGTCTTTGAGTTGCTCGACCTCCGGTGTTGTAGTGGCAACCTCCTCAATGGCCTCAATAGGCTCCCTTGCTTACTCTTTTGCTTGTTCAACCACTGCCAATGCCTTGGATGCTTGAACTTTTTGTCTCTTTGAAAGATTTTGGGATTTCGATGCTTGAGTGTTTCCTTTAGTTCTTGCCATGTTGATTCCTCCTTTGAATTAATGTCAACAAACCTTTGATATGCTTGAATGCTCTTCCTTTCTTCCAACTTCAATCAATTTCTCAATCAAATTGGGAATTTTCGAAAATGTGCTAACCCTAGAAATTTTTGATTAATTTGCCAAGATTTTGATGTTTGAAAGTCTAAAGGTTGACAAAGGAGTGATTTGATTTGAATTTGAGCAAGTTTGAAATAATTGTTGATGAACTTGGTTGAGTATATATTGTTGGTTTTTGATGATTTGGTTGAGTGTTGTAGTGAGGGAAATGTGTTTGTGTTTGTAAATGGGGAAGATAGAAATGAGGTATGAAAGGATGACTCCCATGTTTTAATGGAGTAGCAGGTAGGGACGTGCGTCCTAGATTCAGGACGGGCGGACTCTACTTCATGATTTTGCAATTGCTCTTTGGGGACGCCCGACCTGGCATCAGCTCGTGCAAGCTGAGCACTGGGACACTCATCCTGGTTCCAGCTCGAGCGGGCTGTAGTGCAGTCCTTGGCTTCTTTGCTCCAAACCCCACGAGCTAAGGCCAACTCGTGGGGATCCTTTTTCAGCTATTTTTTATCCTTCATTTCCTATCTTTCCATCATTAGGTTACACTCCATAGGCTTGGCTAGCCTAGGAAATTGCTTCCCCACACTTGATCATTATACACTACACATTGCAAACACAATTAAAAACCCTGCCTCACTTGCTCTCATGTCAAAAAATTCCTATAACAAAGCATATATGCAATGGAAAAAAAAAATGGAATGCACAAATTAAATGAAATGCAAGTTAAGAGGTTAGCATATTTACAATTGGTAGTTTAGGGAGGATTCCACCAAACTCTCCTTCATTTTCAGAGGTATCAAGGGGGCAATGCACGGGCGTTGTTGATGTTGCTCAACACCTTATAGAAGTAATCGAAGCCTTGCTCACTTTCATGGTAGAAGTCTTGTGTAGACCTCGGTACATAGTTGCTTCAACTAGTGTAGGGACCCGAGTCAATGTTGTGGTGACAAGGGGCTACAAAGTCTTGATCTAGGGTCATAGCGTTTCCAATGTAAGGATTAACCAATCCGTCAAACTCATTATCCCATACACGATTTACTTCCTGTGCTTCTTCCCCCATGTTGAGAGGATTATGAGTTGGCAAGAGCAACTCCTCTTTCTTGTTGTCATGGCCAATGAGGCCTTCATTGATACTTGTCATGATGGGTGTGCCTTTCAAGCTCTCATTCTTGTTATGAAAAATATCATGCTCTCCGAATAAAGCCACTTCAATATCGTCCACTACCTTCTTCCAATTGGGTGGTGTTTCCTTGCCCTTCTTGTTAGAATTTTCCTCTTTGACTTGGCCTTTAAATGGGGATTCCACTTTCTTCTTTTCACCTTCCCGGTTATAATGATCAACCATAAAGCATGGTTCGTGCATCCCCTTTGTTATCGGTATATTAGAATCTTCCTCCATGTCAACGACAACAAAGTCCATCGGTATAAAAAACTTTTCAATTCTCACGGGTTCATCTTCCCACACCCCAAGTGGTTTCTTTGTTGTTCGGTCTGGCATTTGTAGAGTCATATTAGGGCACTTGAGTTCTCCTACCCCTAGCCTTTCGCATACCGAGTACGGCATGACACTCACACTTGCAGCTAGATCACATAGTGCTTTGTTGATCGTGGTGTCGCCGATGGTACATGGAATGAAGAAGCTTCCCGGATCTTTGAGCTCAGGTGGGGAATTTCCTTGATGTATTGCACTACTTATCTTTGTGAAGGCGATAGTTTCCAACTTCCTAATGGACTTCTTCTTGGTAACAATATCTTTCATGTATTTAGCATAGGACGACACATTGTTGATCAACTCCGTAAATGGGATGGAAACCTCTAAGTTCTTCACAATCTCCATGAATTTCCCAAGTTTCTCATCAAGCTTGGGGTTGGCTTGGCGACTTGGAAACAGAAGTCTAATCACAATAGGTTCTCTTTCAACCTCTTTGGCCTTCCCTTCATTTCTCTTTTTCAATGATTCATCGGTAGTTGGTTCCAATACCGTAGGATTTCTCCTCAATGGTTCCAACTCCTTCCTTTGTTCCATCACATCTCTTGGCTTGACACTTTCCTCAATAACATCCTCTTCAATCGGCTCCTTAGGTTCCTCATATTGTGTACCACTCCTCAAGTTAATGGCATTGTTGGTTTCAAACGTTGTAGGAGGATTACCTTGGGGAGGTAATTGTCCTTTTTGTCTTTGGGAATTCGAAGAGGCCAATTGGGTTATTTGTGATTCCAACATCTTGGTATGAGCAAGGATATTGTTGATGGTAGTGTCTTTGGCTTGGATATCTCTTTGCATTTGAGTGAAGAAGTCTTGTTGGTTCTTTTGCATTTGAAGGACCGCTTTTTGGACATCAAAAGGTTGGTCATTAGTTTGATTGTAAGAGGGTTAGTTTTGGAATCCCTGGTTTTGGTTGAAAAAGGATCTTTGAGTAGGATTTCTCATTGGAGGTGGGGTGTATGTTGGTTGAGGATTTTGAACATTTTGGCTTTTATATGAGAAGTTTGGGCGAAATTTGGTGTTTCCATTGTAAAAGTTGGAGTAAGAGGTGCCATTCTTGTATGCTTGGAAAGCATTCACTGGCTCATTTGTGCCCCTACATTCTTGTTAATCATGTCCCAAAGTTCCACAATTCTCACATATTCCATTTGGAATAGAAGTTGTTGACACCATGGCATTGACTTGTTGACGTTTCTTGGGTGATTTAAAGGCCTCATTCATCTTGGTTATGGCCTTGTCAAATTTCAAGTTCATTGTGTCAATATGGGAGCATAATTGGGCACTCAAATCGGCACTCAATTGTGTGACGGAGTCAACTTCATGTCTCCCTCCCCAAGTAGCTTTTCTTGGCCTACTATATTGAGAGTTGTGAACCGCCATCTCCTCTATCTAAACCCAAGTTTGGTTATCATCTACCTCGGTGAATCTTCCATTCGAACCCATGTTGAGCACATTCCTTGAGTCTTCATACAACCCATTCCAAAATTGTTGGACTAGAAACCATTCGGTTAACCCATGATGAGGACAAGAGCGACATATATCTTTGAAGATTTCCCATGCCTCATATAGAGACTCTTCATCTCTTTACTTGAACCCGGTGATTTGGGCTCTTAACATGTTGGTTTTCTCCAAAGGGTAAAACTTCTTGTAAAAGGCAAGTGCTAACTTCTTCCATGAATCAATGCCAAGAGTGGCCTTGTATAAGGTCTTCAACCATTGATTTGCGGTTCCAATCAAGGAAAAAGGAAACAATACCCATCAAATTTGACCTTGTGTTACCCCCGTTTGGGAAATTGCATCACAATAGTCACAAAAAGTCTGCATGTGTAGATGAGGATCCTCACTAGGCATCCCTTCAAATTGACTTCGTTCGACCAATTGTAAGAATGCGGATTTGGCAATGAAAATACCACTTAAGTGTGGTGGTGTTGGAGTACCATTGATAGTTTCTCCTCGGTTGATACGAAATGAGATGATAATTTAGGCAATGTAGGTTGATTTTGTGGATGGTTTGGAGTTGGGTTATCCTTTCCTTGTCTTGTATAAGGGTTGGTAAACTTAATACTATCCGTTTGGATCATACCAATGTCCACAAGTTCTTCAATACCCACAATTATTGAAGTACCTCTAACGATTCTTCTAATATTTGTCAAAGTTCTCTCGATTTCGGGATCAATAGGCAAAAGACCGCCTTGTGATCTTCTAGACATGCAAAAATCAAACAACTAGAAAACAATTAAAACTACCTTGAGGAGATTGACTTCTCCAAGGTTAATAAAGACACAACTAAAAATAACAAAAAGATAACAACTCAATTGAACAACGTCCCCGGCAACGGCACAATTTTTATGCTAGCTCTATAATTGTCTTCTATTCTATGCCCTGAAGTAATATTTGTAATCTCAACAAACTACTCTTAGTAGAGCGGTAAGTAGAGGTCGGATCCCAAGGGACGGGTATTGTATTCACTTATCGATTGTATATAGCTATGTCTTAGTGTCACAATTTGGGTTGAGGTTGAGATTTGCAATTTAAACTACTTAACAAAAGGAAGAGTAAATAAATGAAAGAAAAGCAAAGTAAGAAAATAGAGTTTGTAAACAGTTGATTAAAACACTAGGGTGTCATGGGTTCATAGGGGAATCATGATGAGATCAAATAAATAAGTTACATAGATGCAAGCAATTATTGTTGTAATGGAATCGAGTTAGTTTATATATTACAATTCCTAGGGAGACTTAGGTCTCGGAGCCGAGTCGATCACAACTTTACAACACCTATATCGACTTGGTTCTCCCTATGCAACAATATGCATTGTCTAACATGCCTTGAGTTAGTTTATGTTTTACAAGTCTTGTTGAAAGGATAAAAGAATCATGTTAGTTTCTCAATCAAGCATTTCATCAAGCATAACATGTGCATAAGTTGAAATTACAACAAGAAAACATTCATATGAAATTATTAAGTATAAATCTACCCCATGATTAATTCCCCTAATCCCCCACTAACCCTAGTTAGGGAACTACTCACTCATTATCATGGAAAACATGTTAACAATTGATACGTGCATTTTATATAGTCCTTTTTGGCCTCTTATGCACGTATTTCTATGTAATTCTCATAGTTTTATATTGCAAAATCCCCCGAATAGGCTACTTTGGTCTGGTTTGCCTAAATTGCAGGAACGGATCAGAAAGTAGTGGAATCGTACCTTTTTCAGTCCCCTTAGCATGCATTTATGGAAATGGAAGTTTTGAAGCAGAATTGCTATGCCTCGGGAAGCGTAAAGGAGTTTCGGAAGCTAACCAATGAAGAAAATGAGCTAATTCGGTGGCTGGTACTCGATCGAAGGCCCTTTCTGTTCGATCGAATGAGTATGGTGGTCCGTGGTGCTCGATCGAGTCCCTGTTGAACTCGATCGAGAAGTGGCATTTGGAGGTTACTCGATCGAACGCGCTTTCTGTTCGATCGAAAGGAATTGCTGGAATAGTGCTCGATCGAGGAGGCTCAAATCACTCGATCGAGTACTTTGCTATATCACACGGGATTTAATTTCGTGTTAGACTTATTTATTATCTTAGTTTTGTTAATAAATATCTTCCCTAAATAAGGTGAAGACGTCATTAGGTTAAAAATACTTCTTAATCTGATACGTTACTCTTAATGACTGCTTAGACAATTTCTCTCCTTTTGCTACGTTGCTTGGTTCTTATTGCCGGATCTCGAATTTTGTAATCTCTCTTCACTATTTACTCTTAATTTAATTTAATCTTCCTTTGCTTCTTTAATCTTCATTTTAATTGTTGTTTTAATTATTGTTATTATTAGGTTTATGTTATTTCATATTTATTATCCTTATATCATGTCTCTTGTTGCTTCATCCATTATTATTGCTTATTTCATTATAAACATGAGTAGCTAATCCCCTTATGTTAGAATTAGGGGAGCCATGGTAGTGAATTAATGATGTTGTGAATGGATTAGGAAGTTTACATGTGAGAACTGTTTTATAACAATATAATTGTAATCGTTTAGTTGAGTGCACGCTTCTAAACTAGTTAATTTGGTTAAATTCAGACCTAGATCGAGAGATTGGAATGAACAGTCCTGTTATGAACAGTAGACTGCACTAATGAGGGCGAGAGCTAAGTTAGTTGTATTTTAGGGCAGAAAGTGGACCGAGAGGACCTTTTCCTTACCCTTCTCACATTAGACCGACTAAGGTTTTTATAACAAAATTGACTAATTACCATGGTGAACCGACATCCTAGCATTCTTCTCCTTATTTGATCACATCCCTTATTTATCTTTACTGTTTTTATTGCTCTTTTCTCTTTCCTTTAATCTCATTTAGTTGGTTAGAAAACAAATTTAAACACCCAATTGTTACCGTGACGGACTTAGATACCAAGTAAATATAATAGCCTCCCTGTGGAGTGCGATACCCTGCTTAGCACTACTATATTTATTAGTTGTGCCGGTTGGTTTATTTTTGATAGGGTTGCGACATCCGTGTCAACAATGATGTCAATCATCTTAACAAGTATAAAGAAGATGTAGGAATAAAGCAATAAGCAATAATTATGTAAGGAGTAAAGAAATTATACCAAACTTAAGATAAGCAAATGGAAAGGAAAGAATAATAGAAGAAAACTTTCATTGATGATGATAAGTTGTCAATTCTTCAATAAAAACCCAAATAATCTTCAATTATCCAACTAGATTTAAGAATTCTTGAACAATAATTAAGGAAGGATTAAAGTGTAATCTCTCTCTAATCTCTAATTGAGTTGTTTAATCTACTAATTTGTAACACCTCCACACACCAAGGTGCCTTACCAAGACCTCCTAATGCATGGAAGTATTACCATCTCGGTTAACCGAAGCAATGTATATCAAATAGACCATATTAGAACATACTTAAAAAAATAAGTTTACCTGAGTATATAACAAAAATCCCAAAATTGTTAAATAAAATACAAATGTTCCAAATCCAAAGCCAACTAAATGAAATATGAGTTCAAGACACAGCGGAAGACTCTAGTGACACGTGGTGACTCCATCCAGCTATCCCTCGCGCAATCCATCTCATACCTGCTCAATAACTTCTCTCCATCCCCGAATGGATTACCACAGTTTTTAAAACAATTAATGGGGTCAGTTACTGATTACACAATACAAGATAAACAAAACAACAATATACACAATCACCCAACTCCGTCACATCTCGACACACCTGGCTACACACTGAAGTGAGTAGCCCTGCCAGAATATCCATCGCAACAGAAATTCCACACCACCAGTGGGGGACCGCAGCCGTACCCACCAAATCCCCGCTCATCTATTCTGAGCGAAAACCCAAGTTCCTTAATGTGCACATCCCCTCCTGTAGGGGGTTCCACATAGGGTGAATCAAGGGTGTGAAGCCACTACCACAAGTGACTCCACTCAGCCGAGGACGCGTCTCACGAACCACACACAAACACATCCAACAAACTATACAACAACAATTACCAATTACAATACCAATATGATAAAGATCAATAACAATCACAAGCATCACCAAACAACCATCAAAGACTATGTAATCAATAACCGAGTGGGGAAACCCTACCTGGAGAGGCAAATCACCAAGATCGTCACAAATAAGCTATTCAAAACTACTCCTCTACGAAACCACCTCCTATAATCACAATATCATATCATTACTATCTAACAATCACCAAAATCCCAAAATCCCCCAAAATACCCAATTTGGGTTTCAATCATAAACACTGAAACGATATAAAAAATCATACTAGAATCTTACCCACGATGTGATGGTCTCAACGGCGTAAAGAACACAATGATCCGACGACTCTAGCCCTTAAGATTCGACAGCAATGCGAAGAAGAAAGCAACGTAACTTGTTTAACTCTTGAGAAGTTTCAGAAAAAGGTAAAAGTGAAAAAGAAACTGACGGAAGTGTTTATATATCTTTCTCGCATTGCTGACAAAACCCGGCAAAATAACTCGTAAAATCGATTTACTCGGTCGAGTACATAACTTACTGGGTCGAGTGCCTCCTACTCGATCGAGTAACCCACTTACTCGATCAAGTACCCATCAGCAGCCCACTGTTTCGAAATCACAACTCACTTACTCGATAGAGTAAGCCTTACTCGATAGAGTACCCAACATTACAGAAAACCGTAGTATTACAGTCTTCCCTCCTTAAAAATAAACTTCATCCCCGAAGTTCAAACCCATACTCAAAAACAAAACTCAAACCGGCTCAAAACATACTAACTTAACCATGACACAACAACGCAACAAAACTCAAAACAAAACCCCAACCACAACTCAAACCAACTCAAAATAACTATTAACTGTACAAAACTAACATAAAACTATAACAAACCCATATGTGATCATCTCCTACTCCCTAAAAGAAAGACGGTTATGTCCCCGTAACCACACATACCTAATCAAAAAGAGACGGATACCGCTCTCTCATAGCCTCTTCCGCCTCCCAAGTAGCTTCCTCAACCTCATGATTAGACCATAGAACCTTAAGAAACACCGTTTCCCCGGACCTAGTTTTCCGAACCTTGCAATGAAGAATCTGTTTTGGTACCTCAAGATAAGACAAACATTCATCCAACTCGATGTTCTCCACCTCTAGCACATGGTAAGGATCACTCACATACTTCCATAAAAGAGATGCATGAAACACATTATGTACACGATCCAAAGTTGGTGGTAAAGCTAACCGGTAAGCAACCTCTCCCACACGATCCAAAATCTCAAATGGTCATATGAACTTCTGGCTCAGGCTCATCTTCCATTTCTTACCAAACCGCATAGCCCCTCGCATAGGAGATACTTTCAGAAGAACCTTATCCCCAACCTAAAACTCTATGTCACGGCGATGTAAGTCTGCATAGCTCTTTTGTCGATCCTGAGCCGCTTTCATCTTTTGTCTAATCACTTTAACCTGTTCTATCATCTCATGTACCTTCTGTGGACCTATAACCACTACCTCAACGCTATCATCCCATTAAATCGGACTCCTACACCTTCTCTCATACAAAGCCTTGAACGGTGCCATCCCAATACTCGTGTGGCAGCTGTTCTTGTAAGAAAACTTGATCAAATCAAACCTATCTTCCCATCTACCACCAAACTCCATCACACAAGCTCGTAATATATCTTCCATAGTCTTGATAGTTCTCTCTATCTGTCCATCTATTGCAGGATGAAAAGCAGTACTCATCTTTAAGGTAGTTCACATAATCTTCTGCAACTCTTGCCAAAACCGAGAAATAAACCTCGCATCTCGATCTGACACAATGTCCTTAGGGACTCCAAGTAACCTCACCACATGTTTCCTGTATCCATTAGCCAAATGAATGTTAATCCATGTATCCTTCATAGGAATAAAGTGAGCTGACTTAGTCAAACAGTCAACTATCACCCATATCATGTTCTTACCCTGCTGGCTTGACACGGCTGTCGCAACCTTATCAAAAATAAACCAACCGGCTCTAACTAAATATAGTAGAGGTAAGTCGGGTATCGTACACCACAGGGAGACAGTCACTATCCACTTGTTATTCTAGTCTGTCACGGTCACAAATTGGGGGGTTTTGATTTGTTTTAACTAAACTACTGAAGTTAATATAAAGCAATAAGAGAAACAACAATTAAAATAGCAATATGAAATAAAGATGTGATCAAATAGAGAGAGAAAAATGCAAGGATGTCGGTTCACCATGATATCACACAATTCTGCTAAAGGTAAGGTCAGTCGTTCTAATGTGAGAAGGGTAAAGGAAAGGTCCTTCAGGTCCGCTATCCTCCCTAATTAAAATATTACAACCTTAGCTTCCGCCCTCATTAGAGTAGTATATTGTACATAATAGGTCTATTCATTCCAATCTTCCGATCTAGGTCTGAATTTAACCGGATTAATTAATTTAGAAGCGTCCACTCAACTAAACAACTACAATTGTATTGCTATGAATTAATTCTCACATTTAAAACATCCTACTCTAATTATAACATCATTTCTTCACTATCATGGCACCCCTAATCCTAGCACTAAGAGAATTAGGTACTCGTATTCATGATGAAACTAACAACAATAGAACAAGCAATGGTAAACATGGTAAAACAATGAATTAAACGAAGTTGCATAAACTGAATAGCGATTATAACAAACTAACAGTAATAAAAGACAAGAGAATTAAAGGAGCAAAAGAAATTAAATTAAATAGAAAACAGTAAGAGAGATTACAAAAGTTGAGATCCGGAAAATAGAGAGCAAAGTATCGTCCCAAGCGAAATGTCTACTCAATGATTAAAATTAAAAGTAGGAGATGATAAAGTGTCTTAGACCTAATTAAGTCCCTCCTTTATATAGGCGGGATACTTATTTAACCTAAAATCGAAACTAGGATATTAAGTAAATAAGATTACACGAGAAAATCTCGCATCAGATAGCAAAGTGCTCGATCGAGTACTTTCAGACTCCTCGATCGAACACTCTTCCAGCAAAACCTCTCGATCGAGTACTTAATATACTCGATCGAGGACCTCCAGAATAACACCTCTCGATCGAGAACAGCAGGGTTTCGACCGAGGTCTTCTCTGCATCCATAAGTACTCGATCGAACAAATAGGTCAACAAAACCACTCGATCGAGTATACTGCTACTGAAGTCAGCAATGATCCGTTGATTTGGCATATAAAACATCTTCACGCTTCCCGAGGCAAAGGCAAACTTGCTCCAATTCTTTCATCTAAAAAAAAGCAGGCTAAAGGGACAGTAAAAGGCATGATTCCGCTACTTTCAAGTCCATTCCTGCAAATAAAGCCAAACGAAACCAAAGTAGACTACTCGGGGCATTTCGTAGTATAAAACTACGAGAATTACATGGAAATGCGTGCATAAAAGGCTTAAAAAGACTATATAAAATGCACATATCTGTTGGGATTCATTAATCTCACTTAATTACTTATTCAATAAGTGAGAAACTAATTTAGTCATAAAATTGGTATAAGATCTTAAGCATGCAAAACTTAATATAAGAGTAAAGAAAATCGTTTCCTTACATTGTTGTCTCAGCAAAATGGGCACTACCAAGGTCACCTACCTTTCTAGATCTTGAGCTTTCCATAGTGGATGAGCAAGATTCAAGTGTAGAATTTTTCCCCAAGGATTGTACCAAGGCAACACCCTTAATATATTTTATTAACATAAGACTATTATTAATAAAATCATACCGTAAAAATTGACACAAAATATGTATTATGCTCTTGAAAATTTCGGTTCAAGAGGAGGTAATTTTATGAGCTCTCTTTTCTTTTACAAAGTATAGAGTTAATTTTTAGCACACTCTAAAAATATCACATACAATTTTTGTGTGTTCTCATAGAAATAAATGAATGAAAAATGAGAATAATTCACATTATCTAGGGTAAGGGGGAACCGGTTTTTGGAGGGAGGAAAAAGGGTGCCAATCCATGCACATTTGCTTTTTAAGTTGTTCTATTCACGGTGTAGGCATGCAACCCTATCATATAGAGGTTAATCACGATGCCTTCCACTAAACAGCTCAATTAAGGCACACTAACCCTTATCCCTCTAAAATACACGACACACCCATAATGTGGTAGTCCATTTTATTTTTGTCATTTGTCAATTGTGACATGTTACTTGACATGTTACATTATAATGTATTTTTAACATATTAAAAATCATCATATAATTAAATATGTCACATATAAAAATAATTAGTAATTCACAATTACTTGTACAAAAAAGGGTCATATAATCATAAACTACAACAACTTGTATTTATAATAAATTATTCATTCTATTTTAATTGTTTCATAAACAATAAATTAATCTAAGTAATAAAAAAATTCGATTACTTAGACTGAATCTTATTTAATCAAATTACAATAAGACAAGTAATTTTACTAAAAAAATCACTCGTCAATTTTAAGGAATTTAATTAACCCGTATCGGCATACGATTAATTAAATAATCAATTAAGAGCATTACCCTATATGTATGACCTTAGGGAATCAACTGGTCACCACCGTCGTACGACAGTAATGTAAAACTCTAGTCAGCCAATCATTACCGATATGTGTGGACCAGTTGACTAAGAAGTATTACTTTCCCTCATGTATTCTTAATATGAGATTTAAACATGTGATCTCAATATGATCACCAATGTGATCGCATTATTGTCAGGGACACTCCAACAATCTCCCACTTGTCCTCGACAAGTGTGCGTCATCAAATCTCTTGTCCTATTACTATCTCCCACTCAATGCAAGGTGTCTTTCAGGTCGTACTTGCAAGTGATCATATCGAGAGTGGTTTCCTCGATCTGGAGAACAACTGAATGACCGGAATTATCTACCATAGATACCTTCCGAGCGTGGCCACGCATTTCCAGTTCATTACTCCTCGAGTGGCCCTGAGATATTGTTTTAACCCTGACAAGGGGTGGAAAAATCCTATCGCACTATTCCCTTCGTCTAGCCACAGCTCATCATAACCCAAAATAAGCCCTTTATCCCCATTTACGAAGGTCGTAGGAATATAAATCAAAGTTACTCTGAAACTGTGCCATCTTTGGAGAATAGTCTTTAGTTAAAAGAATCGACTCATTAGAATACTATAGTAGCTCTTGCCACGACCAGGCTATATAGATTTGCCAGAACTCTATAAGCGGTCATTAGGCCCGACAAAGTGTTCCTAACAGTCTACCTATGTGATCGACTAGTCATCGCATATGACTCTATGGCACTTGAACTTGCCATCAATCGCATCACACTCTAGTCACTTCGAGACGTCACCTCATACAAGTGACAATGGGCAAATACTATGTTAATCCGGGTTCACTATAACGGGGTTCAACATTGTCTCTACAACCCGTATGGATGTAACAAAGTATAAAATGAGTTTTTGATTTAAAAACTCGAACGACAAATGTGATTATCACATATGAATAGTCAATACCTGATTACTACTTCATATTCTTATAATCCAATTTGATCTTGTATGTAGTTGTTCATCTCAATCCAATTGAAATGACATATGACATGACTCATCATGTTAAGCCTATGAGAAGGCTTTGGTTAGTAGGTTTTATCAACTTCTTGTACCTTACTCAACCTTACTACATACTCGTTTTCCTTTGTAATGTATACATTTGCATTACAAAACTTTCTGAGTACGTGTCTAGATTCAATCTAGACATAGGCTCTCTAGCCTTAGAATAGCTCCCACTGTTTTCACAGTGTGCAGGACCCATCCTCTTGCACATCTCATGATTGCAAGTGTACTCAATTTCTGTTGTAAGCATCTATCATTGTTCTTTATTGCCTAGAACAATTCTAGCAAATCCATTTCTTAAATAACATAGCCACAATGGTTCCTTAACCATCTTTAGGTGTTTCGAATACGGTTTTTGTCCGAAACCTTATGCAATCTCAACAGTCATTAGTGTAAGCCCTTACACAAATTTCTGAATTGCATCAATAACACTTAACTTTACATCCTTACTGCTTTCTCAAGCACTTAAGAGCAACTTATATGGCTACCTGGTAACAATTACTTTAATTCGGTTTGAAACTATTCATCATACTCAAAGTATATGAAGTGTCATACATTATTTCCATTTAATTGATTTGGCAGCGGATGCAAATGGAATCAATCAAATATGTTCAACTTGATTGAACTAGTCATGAATCTTATCAACATAAGAACTCCTTTTTGACGCTAATATCATATAGATTTATCTCCATAAATCAAGATATTATAGATGTATTATATTTTTCCAAGTCTTAAATCATTCCCAATGATCAATATGTCATCCACATATTAGACTAATTAAAATTACCGTAACTCCCACTAAACTCCATGTATAAACACAACTTCTCGACTTATCGAGAAACGTTTTATAACATGATCAAAATATTGATTCCAACTCATTGATGTCCTACTTAAGACCATCTCTTAAGTTTTACATTATCTTAGGATTGCAAGAATCTATAAAACTCGTGGCATGTATTGAATACATTCCTTCTAATTGAAGAAGTGGGTTTTAGATTCCCTCGCTATATATCATCATAATGAAATTCAATCGCTAAGAAGATCCAAATAGACTTAAGCATTTCAACTAGTGCAAAAACCCTTTGCCACCAATCAAGCTTTGATATCTAACAAATCCACATGGCATTTATTTCAGATTCACATGGCTCTAAGCCTTGTATTGAGTTGTGACTTAAACATTCTCATGTAAGTCATATGTTCATTACTTTCTAGAAGTAACATTAATTCATCATCTTCAACAAGTGATGAGATTAACCTCCTAGGTTTTGAAGAAACAACGTCTCATGTAGCCAAGAACGTAGCCAAGAAAGAACAGTTTCTTGTGACATGCAATTCTTTTGTGGCTCTTGAATATTTTCTCCCACTTTGTCTTCTAGAAATAAACTTGTATTTTAGAAAGACAGCTTCACGAGCCACAAACCCGTTGTACTCGTGATTATTGGGAGGGAGAATGAGCACTTGTTTCTTTTAAAACTTACAAGCATGATACCCTACCATTTCATATGTCATATGAATCGTTTAGATTTAGTGGAAAAATTATTTTAGACAAAATGATAAAATCCCCAAAAATAAGATCAAGTAACTCAAAGTAACTTGATTAAAGTCCAACCATATCGAATAGGGTTTGATTCCTTCATTTAACCACAACTTATCCCATAATGTGTGCTAAGAGAGATTAACTTGTGATACTATATCACATTTCCTTTGGCTTATATCAAAATCTTTACTTAGATAATTCCATCACGACTAAATCGTGATTCTTTGAACTATTTGAAGTTCTTAAAAGATTTCTTCTTTCTACCTCATTAAGTGAATACTAAAGTATAAACTTAATCGTCGGTAAAAGAAAATGATCAACCTTTACTAGATCAATGATTTGTATCTTCGATCTCCTTTTCAATCAAAAGGCACGAGACATCTTGCTTTGAATACAAGATACGCATATACCATAAGATTGACAATATAATGGTTCCAAGAGTACTCGGTAACTCTTTGCGTTTATCATTCCAGAATTTAGATTTAATCTGGGTTACCAATTTGAGTCTTGCATCATCTACGTGATATATCATTCTAGATTGGTTTAAAATATAATCACCTTGATTATAGGCTAGCCATAAATCAAATCGTGGTGTATTGGGTCACATAAGTGAAACCTTTTTTGTGTCTTAACAAAGTTATATTTTTATTTAGAGTTTATGTACTTAATTGTCATAATTAAGGTACAACTTTAAACCCAAAAACTAGATTGAGTACACAATGACTCTAGTTTCATCTCTCGACATAATTTGATGCTAGTCGTCATATTCTAATCATTCTATGTATCAAATACAATGATGAAAACCACCACCGGTTTCTAATATTGACGAAGTGGTACTAGCAAAATTTATGTCAATCAAATAAACATTTAGAGAAGAAAATCCCATTAGATGTCCAACAACTAAATTGTTAGTTCTTCAATAATTTGGGGTAGTTTCCTTTCTAATGTCCAACACTTCCAAAATGGAAACTTTATCGGTCGGGATTGATAGGTTTAGTATTGTTATTCTCAATAACTTTACTTTTATCATTCCTTGTATCAATACCATTCTAGTTTTACTTCTTGAACCTCGTCATTTCCTTAACAATTAAGAGAATGCTCCCACTCATTTTCAATGAATCTTTGCTTAGAGAAGCAAAGTTGAATCTTGTGAAGACTACTCTTCAATTCAATCGTTTAGTCTTAAAACTTTCATTGAAGTGGTTGCTTTATTTTGGTCAATTACGATTTCTAACAAATCTAATTACCAAAATGATTTAACGTTTCAAAGTACTTAATTCGATTAAGCACATGAAAAATAATCCATTGTACGTAGATATGTTAGTCAAGAATCAAAAACCCTTTTGATCATGAATAACTTTTATCTATACTTTTCACAAGAGATCCTTCCAATGGATAACACGAGGTTTTAGAAGAAAAATTCATATTTGTCTTTAAGTTACGATGTTTTAATGGAGATTTTGTACTATAATCGAAATGATATCATATAAATTGAGGTAAAGAAATAGAACAATACGATAATGGAATAATGGAAAACTAACATTTATCGTTATTATAATACTTGTAAATATTTTAACTAGTAAAACATTTACATAGTGACCTCTACCCAACTATCATAAATGATCCCGAGATCCAAATTCATATCAATTCGGGCATGGTGAGCCGATTCATCCCTTATTAATATAACTCGGTGGATTAACTCTTTAATCGATTCTACTTTTAGAACTCTCGGTCAATAAAATTACTCTAATATTTATCTTTAGCCTGGAACACATGCGACTACGGTCACGAATACTTCCGTTGAGCTCAATCAAAATTTCGAAGTAATAACATTTTACTACCCACTTACCCAACATAACTAGGTTTGTATTACGGTGAAGCCGGATTAAATCCCTTATGAAATTGGGTTTCGTGGGTTCTACTATATGGTAAGGCTAAATCTCAATTATTAATTTAGCGAGAGGTCATGTAAATTTATTATCTATCATGTTTTAAGTGAACTAAAGCGGTGAACTACGATAATTATAATTGACACGGTCGATTACTCGATTAAATAAAATGCATGTTTAGTTATGGTGATTTAGCGATGCATGCAAACATATAAAGAAAATGAAAAGCATAAATATAAAGTTCTAATATGGCCTTTCTAAAATAGTAAATCTAATAAAATATTACAAACTCGAAAACCAACTCCTTGGTCCCTTGAGCTTCGGTCTTGGCACACATCTCGAGGTAACACCGTCTTCATGAAAACTCCCGGAAATTGCAAAATAATAAATAAAAATTACATAATTTCCTATTATACATTTGTAATAAAAATAAATCTATTAAATTACAAAACGGTGATACGAGATCACAATAATTACAACCGAATCGATATTCCCATGCCTTTCGGGTAATACCAATTAAAAAAACTAAGGCCATACTAAGTAAAATTACATAATTAAAAAATTATATAAATTAAAAATATGACAATCATAAATAAAATGCAGCATTAAAATATGTATGAACATGCTTAAATTTATGCTAAACTGCCTTTTAAGAGCCAATATCGTATATTACATCGGTTTTTATGGATTTGCGTGATTTAACTTATTAAAATCACAATATGTTACATAAATTCATATTTATGTTCAAGTCAATTACCCTAACCATCTTAGGACTCAAAACTTAGTCTTCACTAACATTTTGACAATAATTCAACTTGATTTCTTAATATTGTTCATAATGGACCCAAAAATACAATTTTATATTATAAACTCCAAATTAAATTATAATAATTTCAAATAATTTCAAAATTTGAAATTCAAACTTATGAACATTCTGGAAAAATACCATGACACTCATAATGTTCAAAACTTAGGTTAAATTTTTCGAAAATTTTTCGAGAAAAACATCGTTGCGGTTTATCGGTTTTATCAAATATGACCATTAAAATATGAGAAAATTAATTTTAATCAACTTTTCACTTTTAGATATGAAATGTGGGACAAAATGCAACATATGACGTTTTTCTTTAGTCATCAAATATGTTTTAGCATTATAGGCTAATTTAAGTCACTATTTATTGGATTTTTACTCAAAAATTCATAAATCATGCATAAGGAGTTCAATCCATCTAAGATTTTTACACACTGAGTAAAAATGCATGTGACAACATATTAAATTTTCATGACCATATTCGAAATATAACTCATATTAACCTAATAAACTTTTTAAATTCGATTTAAACTTATAAAATTCATATTTTATGCAAAATAACTTAGTTTTTCACGAACTTTAATATGCAACTAGTAGATAATATATGTGAAAACATATCCAAAAATCACTGAAAAATTCAAAGTTTAGCTATTTTTCGTCCAAAAATGACATTTTTCTCATAAAAATCACATTTTAATGCCAATAATATATATAATGAACAATAAAATCCATAAATCAACCCAAATATCCCAAAAAAATTTTCGAACCAGAAACTTTTAACATACAAAATTATTTCGTGATTTATCTTCATAAATCCTAAAAACAAGTTTTATTTGTTAACTAATTAACTCGGAAAAACAAACCCGATTCTGAAAGAAACAACCTTGTGCTCTGATACCACTTGTTGGGATTCATTAATCTCATTTAATTACTTATTCAATAAGTGAGAAACTAATTTAGTCATAAAATTAGGATAAGATCTTATGCATGCAAAACTTAATATAAGAGTAAAAAAATCGACTCCTTACATTGTTGACCCGGCAAAATAGGCACTAGCAAGGTTACCTACCTTGCTAGATCTTGAGCTTTCCTTAGTGGATGAGCAAGATTCAAGTGTAGAATCTCTCCCCAAGGATTGTACCAAGGCAACACCCTTAATAGATTTTATTAACATAAGACTAGTATAATAAAATCCTACCATAAAAATTGACACAAAATATGTATTATGCTCTTAAAAATTTCGGTTCAAGAGGAGGTAATTTTATGAGCTTTCTTTTCTTTTTCAAAGTATAGAGTTAATTTTTAGCACACTCCAAAAATATCACATACAATTTTTGTGTGTTCTCATTGAAATGAATGAATGAAAAATGAGAACAATTTACATGATCTAGGGTAAGGGGGAATCGGTTTTTGGAGGGAGGAAAAAGGGTGCCAATGCATGCACATTTGCTTTTCAGGTTGTTCTATTCAAGGTGTAGGCATGCAACCCTATCATATAGAGGTTAATCACTATGCCTTCCACTAAACAACTCAATTAAGGCACTCTAACCCTTATCCCTCTAAAATACACGGCACACCCATAATGTGGTAGTCCATTTTATTTTTGTCATTTGTCAATTGTGACGTATGTGACATGTTACCTGACATGTTACATTATAATGTATTTTTAACATATTAAAAATCATCATATAGCTAAATATGTCACATACAAAAATAATTAGTAAATCACAATTACTTGTACCAAATATAATCATAAACTACAACAACTTATATTTATAATAAATTATTCATTCTATTTTAATCGTTTCATAAACAATAAATTAATCTAAGTAATAAAACAATTCGATTACTTAGACTGAATCTTATTTAATCATTTTACAATAAGACACGTAATTTTACTCACAAAATCACTCGTTAATTTTAAGGAATTTAATTAACCCGTATCGGCATTCGATTAATTAAATAATCAATTAAGAGCATTACCCTATAGGTATGACCTTAGGGGATCAACTGATCACCACTGTCGTACAACAGTAATGTCAAACTCTAGTCAGCCAATCATTACCGATATGTGTGGTCCAGTTGACTAAGAAGTATTACTTTCCCTCATGTATTCTTAATATGAGATTTAAACATGTGATCTCAATATGATCAACAATGTGATCGCATTATTGTCGGGGACACTCCAACAGTATCAAATCTCCCCAAACCAAACCTTTTCTTATCCCCAAGTAAATATATGCAACTAACTAACTAATGGAGTGGAGTAAGAACTCAGAGCTAGCTACAAATAGTCTACGCATACCGATTTAATGCAAATAAATTGACACTTATTGCAAAACTTGTCAAATACAAATGAATTTTAAGATGTTTATAATAAAGCTGAACTATCGACCTTGCAAGACCTTTGAGTATGGACTCTCACGGGTCACTCTTCTCTCATGAAGCAAAGGGTAAGAAATTGAATGTAAAAGAGAAAGAAATATAACCGCTCACCTAAACTACGACCGACATAAACTTGCATGCAACTAATATGATAGACAATTCTAACTACCGTACATACATTCCAACCAAACAAGGTCCCGTCACAGCCGAGGGCTTACAAAAGTATGGAAAAGTGAGGTAATGGGTAAGAAGGGCAAAAGATTTTTGGATATGTGAGGTAATATGCCAAGCTAGCTACCTAAATAGAACCAAAATAAATAATGTCCGCTTCTAATCCATCTAAAACCTGAAACACATTTGCCTTAACTTTGCATAAAAGCTCACTAACCAACACATACAACTCCTCATAAGATAAAGATAAGAGCATAGGAGTAAAACCGACTTTATTCAATCTTTTTTCAATTCTTTTCCTTTTCTTTCTTCCTTTTCCTCGATTTTTTTCTTTTTTTCATTTTTCAACTTCTTTTTTCAATTTCATTTCCCCTTCTTTCTTTTCTACCAACTCCATCTTTACAAAAAAAACCAAACTGGCACAATAAACAATATACCCGCGAAAACAATCTAAACTAGCTTGACAAGGCAGGCTATGTTTGGGATGTAGTTAAGAGGTCAAAAGGCAAATTTGGCTAATTGTGGAGTTAAATGGGTAAAAATAGAAGAAAGGGGACGTAAGCATCTCCCTGCATGTGACACCAACCACTAACCCGAATGTATGTAGGCAAAAAGCAAATGAGTTTCATATATGTGCAAATTAATGATACATGCTATGCAAGGAGTAACTACTCACAATCCTAGATAAACTGGTCATAAATGACACTAGTTTTAAGGCTCTAAATCTTAGAAAATATGAGTAGATTGCCACAATTTCAGGTCAAGTCTATTTGTTTAGCTGAATTTTAACATTAACTCGTAGATATGCGAAAAGACAAAGCTAGAAAATATTAATTTTTGCAAGGCTTAAGTAAAAAGGACCAAAAGTAGTGCAATTTCATCATTGAAATATACCGTTTCGACTCAACCTAAATGCAAAAGTAAACATGAATTTTTTTTTTTGGATTTTTCATTTTTTTTGAAAATAAAAGACAATGCAAAAAGAAAATGCAATAAACGTGAATGCAAAACAGATGCAAATGCAGACTCAAAGGATGCATTACCCTCCCCAAACCAAAACGGACAATGCCCTCATTGTCCTCCAGCATACACCTACAGAATAATAGGGGATGGGGAAAAATATGCCCAAATGCAAAACTAAATGAAATAAACTAAAAGGAGATGAAAAGAAATAATGAACAAAAATACTTACAAGACGAACTTCCTCAAACCAGTCAGCAAACTGGGGAAGTGAGTAAGCCAGCACACTACTCGTCACCACCCTCCTCCTCAACCACCTCGTAGGTGGGGTCCTCCTCTCCTCTCCACCTCTGACGATCTCTCGCGTCTAAGTCAGCTCGGATCCTCTCCTCTCTCTCAGCAGTGTCCTCCTCGCTCTGAGGCTGAGGGTACTGATGAGAGGTGTCGTCATGTCTCCCAATCAAACACATTTATACTTCTCAACAAAGAACTAGTTAGTGGTTAAGTCGAGGTCGATCCATGGGACGGTGTGCTTTGGGTTCTAAGTCTATCTATCTCAATTTATACTAGTGTTAAAATTGATTTGGGTTTGTAGTTGGTGAGTCTAAACTAATGCAAGCAAGGAAGTAAAGCAAACAATAAATTAAGAGATGTAAACAAATGACTAAAAGTTCTAGGATATCATGGGTTCATAGGGGGTTCATGGGAGTTGATCTTACAAACACATTCTCAAGCTATAAGCAAGCAATTATTGTTTTGATGGGATCGAGTTAGTGTATATCTTACAATCGCTAGGAAGGTTTGGGTCCCGGAGCCGAATCGATAAGATTGTACAACACCTACAAGTCGACTTAGTCTCCTCCTATTCAACTTTATACATGGTCTAATGAGGCTCGAGTTGGTTTATGTCTTACAAGCCTCATTGAAGAGATAGGTGATGGGTAAAAATGCAAGTATTCATATGCTCGCATTTCATCAAACATAACATGTGCATAAGTTAAAATCACAACAAGCAAGCAAATAAATTATATGAACATATTAGATTAAGCATGAACCATTCCCCATGTTGGTTTCCCCTAATTGCCCAATAATCCTAGCTAAAAGACTACTCACTTATTATCAAGTTCAACATGCTAATAAGGTTGTCAATCATATTAACAAAGCAAAACATGATGAATGAATGAAAATGATTAACAATAATTAAACAAGAGTAAAAGGGAATTATACCTATGAAGATGATTCCAAATAATAAAGCAAAGAATAAAACAAGAGAACTTGATAGATGGAGAGTTGTCAATTCTCCAATAATAACCCAATAATCTTCAATTACTCAATAATAACAATACTTGAACAATGATTAAGGAAAGATTAAAGTGGAATGGTTGAGATGAAACTATCCTAATCTACTCCTAGTCTAATGGTTGTCTAATTGGCCTCCCCATTTTGATTATTACAAATGGGGTATATATAGTAGTACATCAATAGGTTAAGTAAGGATAGATTAGTAAATAACAATGCTAGGTTTTAAAATAGGGAAATGCAAGTCTTGCGAGGAGATGAACATATCACGCTAATGCTTCCACGAGACGCTCGGACCAGGAGGGGAGACGCTCGGATTGTAAGGGGGAGGGGGAGACGAGCGTCTTCTGCATGGGACGCTCGGATCATGAGTGGAGGATCCGCTCGTCTTCTGCCTAAGCCGCTCGGATTGTTCCTCAGTGTGGTCCTTGCTTCACATCCTTTAGTCTTTGCATACTCCTTATTCTTGCTTTGTTGGTCGTCGTTATTGCCTCCTCTTCATAGTAGTTCATCTATGATTATCAACATGCTTTCGAATATGCGCGAGGGACGGGAATTCCGCCTCATTATCTCCTTTCCTATAAAACATATAAAATGCACTAGGAAAGCAAAATAGAAAGCATTTGACGGTTAAAATGGCCATGAAATGTTATAATAGTATGCAAAATAGGCTCAATTAGGGGACTAAATATACGCAAATAAGAGTCACATCAAACATTCCCAAACCGAACCTTTACTCGTCCCGAGTAAAGAGGTGACTAGAATTAGACCTTTATTTAAACTTATCCTAATAATATAACCGATGTGAGACAATTAGCGGGTCTCACTCCGCCCCTTCAACTGACAACAAGACAACCATAAGGTAGGATGCCTTCTTGCAAGGCAAGGTGTGGCTTGCCAAAATGGCGACACATCCAAGCATTAAATTAAAGTTCACAAAACAAGTAATGGATGCATCTACAAAAATGAATAGCTACTCTCCTCATCTAAGTGGCGGAAATTATCTAAAAGCGAAGCAATCTAAGGGTACACATTCCATCATAGATATGGTTTATTTAAACTACTAAGCCTAGAAGGATACCAATAAATCACCTTCAAGTTGTGTCAATCTAGGGTACCTTTGTCCTCAATCGTTAAATGCTTTCGTCAAGAGTAGACTCCCTATGGTGTTAGAAACACTGGAGGATCGCGGAATTCCCCTCCTTGCCTAGACTAGAAGAAGGACCGTCCCCTCTCTACTATGCACAAAAGTGGATTTAATGGAAAAGGGATCAATAGATTTTTGAGTTTCATGTGGGAGTTTGCTTTTGTTGTTGTTATTCCCCCCAATTTCTTGTGGCATTTGACATTTTTGAGAACAATTTATTTTTGCCATTTCTTTGATGTTTGGCATTTCAATACTTGATAATTTTCAACTTTTTGCATTTTCTTTTGAACATTTTCAAAGTCACCCCAATTAGTAACGAGGGTGCCTTATATTTGAAGCTTAGGAGTTCCTATTTTTGGACTCCTCTTTTCTTTGATGCAAATTGCAAACTTTTTCATTTCTTTTCGTTTCTAGAACTCAAATTTGAACGATTTTTGTGCCCATTCCCTTTTTGATGACAAAGTGTGGTAGAATATGGAAGATGGTTGCATGGTTTTAAGGGTCACCTTGGAATAAACGGTAGCCAAGGAGTTATCACACCACGAGGTACTCTTGACTAGGCCTTAGTCCATGGGTCAAAAGATACTAGTATGCCACATCCTAGGGTGTCTTAGAGGTATTCTAGCAAACAAAGTCTCAAGGAGAAAAATGATCTACAAGGGCCTTATATACACTGGTCAAGATTCCCAAATAGGCATTTTCACAAAATTTTCTAACCATGAAACTACATGCCATGATGCAACTAACATATATACAACGTAATGCATATGCTTCTACCAACTAGTATGCCAAATAATCTAAATGCAATGCTATAATCACATTGTTTATACCGCATCGATAAAAATAAAGCCACATAGTCATTAACATAAAAAGGAGAAAGGAGATTGAAAAGATCATACCATGCGGTCTTCAATATCCTCATGTCTCGGATGTGGCGTAGTCGATTAATGTGAAAAAGGATAGACAAACATAATATATACAATACTATACTATGAAGGAAATGAACATGTTTTGGAATTTTTGCATTTTTCAAATTTTTATGGTTTTTATGATTATGAAATAAAAGACATGTTTTTGTATTTTTCAAAATTTTTCAATTTTTATGCATTTTAGAATATAAATTCCCATCCCCCACTTTATTTTTGACATTGTCCTCAATGTACATGTAGGAGTAGGAATGAAAAAAGAAATACATGTTTTTGGATTTTTAAAGTTTTATGGAAATTGAAGTACAAATGCAATGATATGATATGAATGAATGTATGCTATAACTGAATGCATTTCTATATGACATATATAACAAATGAATGCAATCTAAACTATATTATATGATGCATGATTTCTAGTGAACTATGGTCACCTATGATCAATCCTCCCCAAACCGATTTAAACACTATTTCTAGTGTATAAATGAATAGGTTTGGTCATTCGTGAAAAAGAATTCTAGTCTATATGCTACTAACTATATGAAGCATGCGAAATATATTACAATGCAAATTATACTATGTGAACTATACTATATGAACTATCCTAAGGTGAATGATATAATTAAAATGCAATACAACTATACATGATAGAAAGAAAGGGGGAAAAGAATATCTTACAATTAGAGGTCGTGTGGTAGACACCTCTTGCCATCTCACTCGTCATCATCATCATCATCATCGCGGTATTTATACCCACTAGAACCTCCTTTGTCATACCCTCCTCCTTGGCCGTAGAACCCTCCACCTTGGCCGCCAAAATTCCCGTCTTGGTTCCCTTGATTAGGGAACAAAATGTGTCGTTGAGCCCAAGATGGGCGAGGGCCTCTATGGTCTATGTACCCTTGTTGAGCCATTTGGTAGTATTGGGGATAAAGGGCCAAATAGTTGTCAACCCTCCCATCGTGCACTCCAAGATCGACCCGGTGCATAAATGCCATCAACTCATTCATGTCCGGAGCATTGGGAACTTGAGGAGCGAACGGTACATGTTGAGTGGGGTAGGGTGGAATGGGTACATAAGACGGTGGTGCATTATCTTGTACCGGCATCCCACGAGGTTGACGAGGTGCTTCCTCTCGTTGTGGTAGGTTGGGATGGATCTCAATATCAAGGAGGTAGCTCGGTGTAGAGGAGTACCGACTCAACCATGCCACGATAGGTGGTACATTCCACCCCATGAGGACAATAGAGGATCACCCCTTTTTAAACTACTCCACACTCCCGTTTTGAGTGTAGGTACACCACCGGTGGTGGTAGAATATGGCATCCTTGTTAATTAAAGTGTTCCCCTCGAAATTTGCATAAGTCCTATGAAGGTTAAACCCGGGACAAAGATCATTAGCCAACATTGTGACTAGGCTTCCCATCACAAAGGTCTTAATGTGGGAATTCCCTTGAGCATAATCAAATAACCTTGTAAGCATCTCAAGGGGCGTGTTAAAATTGTAAGGCCTTGTCCCTTGAACATTTAAATAAGACTCTAAAAGGTCAAGTCAAGGAGAGTGCACCTATCTTGTTCGAATCTCCCAATGATAGTGTCGGCAATGAAGCGCTCGGCGATTCGAATCACCGGATGTTGAATTGCGAAGGTATAACATTGTTTCAAGTGAATGAGGTCCCTCCCAGAGATGGCTCTCCAAATGTGGTTAACATTGAACTCGGCGGGTTTGTCGGTGTTTTCTTTTAGCACATCAAGACCAAAGACATTTACAAATTGGTCAAGGGTTAACCTATGGTCTCGATTGTATAGTCGGAATTCCAAACAAACAGTTCTCCGAGTATTTGTGACGATGCGGAGACTACACAAGAACTCTAGGGTAAGGCTAAGGTAGGTTTTCTCATGGGCATAGATTAGGTTTTCGAGACCTATACCATCAAAGAACATTTCAGTTTGATACCTTATACCTAGGACCTTTAAAACAAATGTATCAATGAATTGAGTTGGCTCATAATGCTTACCTAGCAATGTAACGAATTTTTGGCGGTGATCATCGCAAGTGAAGATCACTTCCGGGAAGCATTCGAGTTGCTCCACCCCTCTTATCATTACATTGTGATGGCCTCTTGCCTCTCCTTAGGTGGATGAAGAAGTGCCCTTCTTAGGTGCGGTCTCAGCGGACATCTTGCCTTTTCCTCTTAGGTTCATCATTTTTGATTTGAAAAGTTAGGGTTTTTGGGTTGATTTTGTGATGGGGGTTTTTGAGAGATGATGATGCGAGATTTTGGGTAGATAAGATAAGGAAAATGAGGGATGGTGGGGGTGTTTATAAAGAAAAATGGGTGGAAGTCAAGCGGATAAGGGTTGGGCTCGGGCGGATTTCACGAGGTTTCCAGCAAAAATTAAGGAGATCCGAGCGTCTTTCGTGAGTAATCCGAGCGTCTTGCTGAGAGAACGAGCGGATTATTAGTTAGGGATCTTGGAACTTTTGAGACCAGCTGGGGACGAGCGCATCCTATTTGAGACGAGCGTCTCATATGGGTCGAGCGGTTCCTGATGAATCCGAGCGGATTCTCATCCAGTGAAATATTGTTTCCATGGCCATGCTCAAGACGAGCGTCCCAGGTGCTATCCGAGCGTCTTCCATTTGAGACGAGCGTCTCCTGTGGAATCCAAGCGGATTCTTAGTCAGTACTGATTAATGCCCATGACAAGGCTCTGGACGAGCGTTCTACTCTCGGGACGAGCATCTCGTGCCGTCTTTCTCAATCCCTTCTTTCTTTCATTCAAAAATCGTTCCCTTGCACCCTTTTGTGATTCCTTCTTATCTCTTTCTGAAATTATGCTCAGTAAATGGGTAAGAAATCCTCTCTCATGTAAAGAAGTGTAAGAAATACGAAGTTATATACAATATTATATAATGCAAAGATTATGGGAAGGAATATTTTACAAATGGTGGTTTGAGATAGGACTCCACCAAACTAGTTTAAATTGTCGAGATTTTTTGTCCATAGAGCTCAAGGCTCTTAGAAGGAGATCAACAGCTTGTGAACAATCCCCAAATAAGCATAACTATGGTTTGCTTAACTTCAAAATAAAGCTTGGCCAAGGAGATTTGCCATTCATTTTCTTTTTCACCTTTCTCTTGGCACTTGAATATTTGCAACGCTTCAAACCAACAAGCCCATGATTCTTGTCAATGCTAGGGATGAAGTATGGCTTACTTTTGTCCGGAGATTTTTGTTTACCATCTTCTCCTTCAATTTTGGTGATGATGATAGCATTTTGGTTACTCAATCCTTCCAAAGTAGAAGGATAATTCTTGCAACCTTGATGATCGGGTTCTTTAGAAGTTGAAATTGTGGATGCCAAATTTCCACAAGTGGCTTCATTTTCAAGTTTGTTCATGAGCTTTTCCACCAAATATCCTTTATACGACGATTTGACTTTTTGGAGAAGATCCACCATATCATCTCCAACAATCATAGGTTCCATGGTGGGTGTAAAATAGTCTTCATAGGCAATAGGGAAGGGGCATTCTTCTTCTTCATAATAAGATATCTCAAATTTCTCAAGGATAGGCTCCTCAAGTAGAGTGATCTCACGAGCTTCCTCTTCCTTATCCCATAAGTTTTTGTAAAACACGATCTCGTCATCAAGGCTATCTTCATAGGAATCATAAATGGGGGCTTCATCTTTCCTCAATAATCCTTCCTCCACCATCTCAATATTCATATCAAAAGACACACCCTCATACTCACAAGAGCTAAGAATATTTGGCTTACTCAACCTCGTGTCTTCTTCATCAAATACAACACTTTCATACTCATAAGAGCACAAAGGGATTGGCTCTTCCCACTTCTCATCTTCCATATCAAAGGTCACTATTTAAAATTCGCATTCATGGACAATGTTGAGGAATTGGTAGGGAGTGGCTACTTGAGTTTCCCTTATTTGGGCAATTTGATTTGCCAATTCCATACCATGGACAACAATATCTTGAAGGACATTATTTCTAGTTTGGCTCTCCTCTAGCACTTGTTTGAAAAAGTTTTGTTGATCTCCCATCAATCGGAAGATCATGCTTTCAATGTCGAAGTTAGGCTCATTTTTTTTTGTGGGTAGGTGTGAAAGTGGTTGTATTGTAGTATTTGGAATTCATTGTGAGGTGGGTCTTGGATGGGTGGTTGTTGCGGATATTGGATGTATATATTGATTTTGGTTGGGGAATTCCGGGTAGTAGTTAGGATTTTCATTGTATGAGTAGTAAGGTAGGTTTGTATTGACTTTCTCCTCAAACTCCCCATACCCATAGTCATACTCAAAATATCCAACATATACTCCATATGTCAAGTCTTGAGCCCTCATAGCTAAGACAAGGAAAAACCTACAACCAAGGAAACTACACAAAAATGGTAAGAACGAACCTTGATGAACAAGTTCCTCAAGGATAAAGCAAAATTAAAATAGACAAACAAACAAGAACTTAATCACAAAACACCGTCCCTGGCAACGACGCCATTTTGATGAGAGGTGTCGTCATGTCTCCCAATGAAACACATTTATATTTCTCAACAAACAACTAGTTAGTGGTTAAGTCGCGGTCGATCCATGGAACGGTATGCTTTGGATTCTAAGTCTATCTATCTCAATTTATGCTAGTGTCGCAATTGATTTGGGTTTGTAGTTGGTGAGTCTAAACTAATGCAAGCAATGAAGTAAAGCAAACAATAAATTAAGAGATGTAAACAAATGACTAAAAGTGCTAGGATATCATGGGTTCATAGGGGTTCATGGGAGTTGATCATACAAACACATTCTCAAGCTATAAGCACACAATTATTGTTGTGATTGGATCAAGTTAGTGTATATCTTACAATCCCTAGGAAGGTTTGGGTCCCGGAGCCGAATCGATTAGATTGTACAACACCTACAAGTCGACTTAGTCTCCTCCTATTCAACTTTATGCATGGTCTAATGAGGCTCGAGTTGGTTTATGTCTTACAAGCCTAATTGAAGATATGGGTGATGGGTAAAAATGCAAGGATTCATAGGCTCGCATTTCATCAAACATAACATGTGCATAAGTTGAAATCACAACAAGTAAGCAAATAAATTATATGAACATATTAGATTAAGCATGAACCATTCCCCATGTTGGTTTCCCCTAATTGCCCATTAATCCTAGCTAAAAGACTACTCACTTATTATCAAGTTCAACATGCTAATAAGGTTGTCAATCATATTAACAAAGCAAAATATATAATTAAACAAGAGTAAAAGGGAATTATACCTATGAAGATGATTCCAAATAATAAAGCAAAGAATAAAAGAAGATAACTTGATTGATGGAGAGTTGTCAATTCTCCAATAATAACCCAATAATCTTCAATTACCCAATAATTATAATACCAGGAGGGGAGAATCTCGGATTGTGAGGGGGGGGGGGGGGAGACGAGCGTCTTCTACATGGGACGCTCGGATCATGAGAGGAGGATCCGCTTTTCTTCTGCCTAAGCCACTCGGATTGTTCCTCAATGTGGTCCTTGCTTCACATCCTTTAGTCTTTGCATACTCCTTATTCTTGCTTTTTTGGTCGTCGTTCTTGCCTCCTCTTCATACTAGTTTATCTATGATTATCAACATGCTTCCGAATATGCGCGAGGGACGGGAATTCCGCCTCATTATCTCCTTTTCTATAAAACATATAAAATGCACTAGGAAAGCAAATAGAAAGCATTTGACGGATAAAATGGCCATGAAATGTTATAATAGTATGCAAAATAGGCTCAATTAGGGGACTAAATGTACGCAAATAAGATTCACATCAGTTACCCCTCCGCCGGGTGCCGGTAGAAGGAAGGGTGTGGCCAGCCAGCTGGAATAGGACGACCTCTCATCATGTGGTACTCGTAAAGAGGGAATAAGGCAAGAGCCTGATCCCACTCCATACGAGCCACTCTCCTGCACATATTCAAAAGAAGCGCATCACGACGACCTTGGTCGATGGGCTCAGGCGCCTCAAAAGTAGGAGGTGCAACAAAATTAGCCGGTGAAGCCGGCTGAGAGACAGAGGGTGTAGACGGGCTATGCGGGTCATAAGTCCACCACAGGCTATTGTACCTGATACTCTATGCCCAACAGTATTAAAATCTTGAGCTGTCAAGTAGGCAATGTTAAAAACAAAAGGGGCACCGCTATCAATGTTCAGGTACCCGGCTAAAATAGACAGCTCAACATTATTAACATTGTTAGGCTCATGACGACCAAAAACGGTCTCTCCTAGCAAACGGAGAAAGTAACGGGCTGGGGGTAAGTGGACGTGAGCACCACGTCGCTGACCGATGGGAGTGTGTGCAAGTGTAGACCAAATTTAAGCCACGAGCTTCCTAGGAGGCTCAAGAAAACCATCACTAACTAAACCCAACCTGTCCCCAAACTCAGCTAATGTCCAAGTAAAGGTGGTGTTGAACAGACGAAAAGTGATGCACTTGCTCCCATGGTCGGTCGCATAGGCCGCAGGGTAAAAGGTAAAAGAGCTGAAAAATTCTAAGGTCAGTTGTCGATAGGTAAGCTCTTTCAAGGTGGCCAATCCCGACATTCCCGTCCCATTGAGCAGCTCAACAACGGGCTCAAAAATTCCTAATTTTTCTAAGGAAAGACGACACAGGAAACGGGTCGATGTCATGTCACATTCCATCAAATGTAAAAAACGAGTACGATGGGACGGGGATATAAAACGTACCTGCAGAAACTCAGGAAAGCTTCCGTGGAAGCGTCAGCAACGTGCCTAGCAGCGGCACGTAAAGCAGCAGCACGAAAACTGGTATCCTTCCCAGAGCGCGAGCCAGAAGCAGCTGCAGCAGTAACAACGACAGCAGCACTAACAAGGGCAGCATGAACAAGCGTAGTAACGGGTGCAGGTGTTGACACAGAAGGGGCCGACGCCACTGTAGTAACAGCAGCGGCATCAGTAGTAGTCGCGGTGGTGACAGTGGCGATGGTAACAGCAGGGACCACCGTCTGAAAAATAAACGGAGTAGTAGCAAAAGTAGAAGCGGAGTTTGTGGACATACTACTATCCATCCTACAATAAAAAAAACAAGTTCCAAATCAACATACAATCAACTAATTCGGATTTTTCTCCAAATCGTTTTTTCACAACCCTAATTCGCAAAAACTAAGGTAAAAAACGCAATTAAACATTAATTAAAAGGGGAGGAACTTACTTGAATGAATGCCCAACACAATTATCAATTAAAATCGACAAGAACACAAATTAATCGAAATAAATTCGATTTTTCGAAACCCCAACTTCGCAAAAAGCTTTAAATTAGTCGAAAATTGATGAAGCAAATAAGGGTGAATGATTTAATTGATGATTGAAAGTATTTGGCCAATTAATTTCGTAAATTTGGGGAAGAAAATGGAGATTTAAGGTTGGTAATTTTGGGTTTATCGGAGGTTTTTAAAGAACAAAGAGAAGAATTATAAAATTAGAATAAGGGAAAGAAGGTACTCACTCGTGTATATGCGCAGAAACTGCTTGATCGAGTGGTTTTAAAGTACTCGATCGAGAGCTTTATTCCTCATTTTCCTCGATCGAGCATTTGTGACATACTCGATCGAGAGCTTTTCTTCTCACGTGAGACTTTACTTGATCAATGTATTAGAGTTATTTGATCGAGAACTTTTCCTCTTCAATTCTGCTCAATCGAGTACTGGATCACTCGATCGAGAACCCCTGAAATAAGCCATCTCGACCAAATGCTTTGAATAGTTCGATCGAAGGCTTTCGCTTGGCATTTTGCTCGATCGAGCACATAAAGTGTTTGATCGAGGTCTTTCTCCTGGCACGCTTCCTAATGATCATCATACTCCCAGAACCTAAAATTTACGCAAAAATAATTCCCGCAAAAATACCAAAATAGCAGTACTCAGTCAAAATCGTTCTAAGCTAATTAAACTAACGTATATCCATAATGTCTAAACGCAATAAAAATGTCTAACAAATTCAAAATTACAAATTGTTTTTACAAGCCGAATAGCACTACGTCTCATCTTCCGAAACACTTGAACAACCCGAAAAAGGGCTTCTGACTGGAGGAGGTTACTTCAGCATCGCGGCCAGTCCACTTAGGCCTCCATGTACTTGAATTGATCAAAGGAGAGTAGTCCGCATCTACATATGCCTTTACTCTCTGCTTTACTTTGTCGGGCCTGTCCTTCTCTTCTTCTTGAACGCCTTTTACTTCGACACTGTCTTTAGCAATGGGCTCAAATTCCAATGTACTCTCATCACCGGGATCTCCAATGTCCAATCCGCCAAGACCTGTAACAACAGAAATGACAGGATTGTCCTCCATATTGCTCCCAAACTGGGGCGGAGGTGTTAACACAGTAGTTTTGGAGTTATTGTCCTCCACAATAGTGTGTTTACTTATTTTATCTCATTTAAGGAATATCACCAGGATATTTATTATTTGAGCCTCGTCAGTTGATTAAAGTAAATCGATAACGGTTGGCTGACTAGAGTTTGACGTTATTGTCATGAGACGACGGTGATCAACTGACCCCTTTCAGTCACACCTAAAGGAACAGACCCCAATTGACAACTATTTAATTGTATGAGATACAATTTGTTTAGTCCCTTGATTTATTGACTAAAAGGTTAGTCGATCCTTTTTAGAGAGATTTCGAGTTGCGAACTCGAGGCGCGGCAGTTATTATTTAATTATGCGATAATTGAATAATACATTTTATGAGGAGTGTTTTAGTTAAGTCACTAAAATAGTACTAATTTATTAATCTGATTAATATTAGTACGTAAATAATATGTGTAGCGGTACACATATATTTTCGGAGTGTTTTGGACAAAATTTATTGGGAAGCATTAAAACATAAAACGATGTTTAAAGTAAAATTACACTTATTTGTGCGACAAATATAAGAACCAATATGAACCCGTAAATGGGATATTAGACCGTGTAAATGGAGTGTAAATGGATGATTATAAACATAATCATTACACTCATGACTTTGATCTATCCCATCAAACTTTTGTTCTATTTTATGTACAATGACAATTGGACATAAAATAAAGCAAAATCTCTCCCACACTCCACCCTTATCAACCGTCCTCTCCCTCCCATATAGTCCAACAATTTTGTTCTTTTATTGACTACTCACTTGGCATATTTTGCATGTGAATAAAAAAAGTTTGTTTATCTCTCTAAAACTAATAAAAAATTATTTTACTAAGAGTTAGTAATCTAAAGTAAATACTAAGTGTACGTATTAGTATTATTTACATATTATCAAGGGTAGATTTAACAAGTATCTAGTTAATACTTGTTAAATTATTGGGTTTTGTTCTTGGGTGTATATTAAAAGAGATCTTCTAATTTGAAGATTTATTCTAGGAGGATCATCTATCATTTATTAGCACAAGAACAATCTAGATAGGTGATCTTGATTGTACCCATATTACCATCAAAATCAATGTAAGGAAATTGTATTTCCTTAATCTTTATTTATGATGCTTTTATATTTGCATGCATGTTACATAGATCACATAAAAATGAATTATCAGATAATTTGATTTTTAGTTAGAGAGTCTAATATGGATCTTTAATCTTTCAAGTGGTATCAGAGCTAGGCTTGTAATTTGCATGTTGATTTTAAGCATATTAAAAAAATTATGAGATAATTTGAAAAACTCAAAAATTATGTTAGAAGAGGTTTTAGCCCGAAAATTTTTGGGCATGCATACCTACTGATCTCAAAAGGTTTGTGGTAAAATTTTGTGACTTGTGAAGTTACTTTTCTATTTTTAATGATTTTTGGTAGAAAACCGAGTCAAAAATGCCGTATTTTGGTTAAGAGTTAACAAAAAATAGTTAAAAGTTGATTCGGGTCATGAAATTTTTATATTGTTTCATGCATATTTTCTACAGATTGTATGTAAAATTTCGAAGGTTGATTTGAAGTTTTGCATGTTTATTGATTTTATGAGATAGAAGTCAATAAAAGTAAATTAAATTAATCATATATTTCAAAAATTTGTTACTGCCCTTGATAAATTTATGTACATTTAAAAATATAATTTAAAAGTTAAAAGTGACATTTAAAATGTGATTTCTCCTTGTTTTGATGTTTATTGGTTTTTGTGTTTAAAAACCGATAAATATCGATCTTTTTCTTCATAAAATTTATCCGATATATTTGGGAAATATTTATGAAATTTTCGTGTTCTTGGGAGTGTTCCAGAATACTTAAAATTTTTAGTTTCAATTTTTGGTAATTTTTCAATTATTTTTTATTTATTACTTAAAAGTTATGATTTTACTGATTAAATTAGCAAATATCACCAAATCAAACTAATTATTCATCATCAAATTAGTGAGGACTAATTTCGAGGTCCAAAATAGTTTGAACAATTATTTTGGACTTAAATGAGATTTAAGAGTTGATTATTGATTTTTACAACTTAAAAATCGATTAAATCCACAAAACCGAGCAAGATACCAACGATTGTAAGATAGGGCGATTTTGGCATCATTTTACAGCATTTTAAGCATATTTATTTATGTTGAATGAATGATTATCATTTATTTAAAGTATTTATTTTGTTGTACCTAGTATGGCCTAGTTTATTTTAATCGTTATTACCCGAAATGAATGGGAATAGCGATTTGTTTGTAATTTAAATACGATCTCGTATCGTCGGTTTGTAATTAATTAATAGTTTTATTTATTTTATTAATTAATGTATAATAGGAATAGCTATGTAATTTAATTGTAATAGTTGTTTTTACCGACGTTTCCAAAAGACGGATTTACATCGAGACGGAGTTTATTTTTGGAAAGGTGTTCCAAATCCCACAAGAAGGAGCCATTTTTGGAAGATGTTCCTATGAAGAGGCAAGGGACCAAGGAGTTGGTTTCCGATATGTAATAGTCTAGTTTTTATTAACTAGAAGGCCATACTAGGATTATTCATATGCTTGCTTGCTTTTATTTTTCCGCGCATGCCAAAATCGCCATTCACATGCATTTTATTTTCGCGGTTGTCAATTCACGTCATTTACATTCACCGACTTAGTTCACTTATCGGGAATTTATGACTAAATTGACAAGATCTCTCACATAACTAAAATTGAGATTAGCCTTACCAATTAGTAACATCTATGAATCCCTTGTTCATTAGAGCCACGCTCGCCCAAGCGGGGTATTCTCTTTTTACCTCGGGTAAGTAGGGTGGTAAACGGTGCGGGCTCAACGGGGTATAAGACGGTCTTGTATTTCGGGGCTAGTAGATAGATTTGAGGAAATTCGTCAACGAAGAGTTCTAGAGGTAGAATTAGTCAACCGTTGACTTACCGAATTTACACGATTATGGGATGTTTTGCCCAAGCGATGCTCATTTTTGTTTAAAATATGGGTCTTGGAGTCATTTATATAATTTAGTGGGAGATCATTATATAAATGTTAAAACTTGTTAAACATGTTTTCACAAGTAATTTTAAAACAATGAATGTTAATTTTTCCTTACTTGTTGTAGCATTTTAATTCGCAATGGCAACTTCATCAACTCCATCGACTATTACACTAGGCAAAGATTCATGGCTAAGGTCCGTAATGGACAAATGCATCTTAAAAGATGACGGTAGTAATTTTATTGAATGGAAATCTAACATCAAAAGTGTCGCGTTGTCCGACAACATGCTCACTTACTTGACCGAGGCCCCTCCCATCGAGCCCGGTCCAAGGGCTTCATCGGTGGTGCGGACCGCCTATGATGACTATCTGGGGATGTCGAATGATATTAAAAATGTGTTGATATGGTCGATGTCCCCAAATCTCATGCTTTCATGCATTTCCTTAAATGCGTACGAGATATTCACTCGTATGACTATTATATTTTCACAAACACCAAAAGTCTGCCAATACGAAGCGGCGTCACGCTTCTTTGAAGCAAAGCTTGGGAGGGGACAAAAGGTTGGTCCCCATGTGCTAAAAATGGTCGAATATGTCGACATCCTAGAGCGTCTAGGGTGTAGGATTCCTAAGACTCTTGTGGTGGATCGCATCCTCCACTCACTTTCTTCCAAGTTTGCCTATTTTAGGGTGAACTATAACATGAATGGAATGGATAAAAGTTATCATGAAATTCATGCACTCCTCACCCAAGAGGAGAGGGATATGGAAGCTAGTGGGAGTGAAAAGGGGATGTTCTAACCATGAAGTTAAAGAACATGTCCCTTGGAGTTAGGAAGGGAAAGGGGAAGGAAAAGTCCCAATTCAAGAAATCGTCAAAGAAAAAAGACAAGGGAAAGGGGAAAGCCGTTAAGAATGGCAAACCCAAGGCAAATAATATCAAACTCTCCGAGGCCGAATGTTTCTATTGGGATGGGGCATTATAGGAGGAGTTGTCGCAAATACTTGGAGGACCTCAAGGAATTGCGTGTGACGCCTATTGGTATAATATCCTCTCTCTATGTGATAGACGTTAATTATGCTTGCACTTCAACTTGGGTACTAGATACCGGATGTGGCTCTCACCATTGTAATCATTTGCAGGATTTAAGGGACGTGCGAGCACTAGCAAAAGGTGATGTGGATCTCCGCATGGGCAATGGAGCTAGAGTAGCGACCGTTTCCGTGGGGACCTATGTGCTCACTTTAGCTAGTGGTCTAGAGTTGTATTTAAATAAGCGTTATTTTGTACCAAATTTAATCAAGAACATCATCTCCATTTCCGCATTAGACACGGAAGGCTTTTGTTTTATGAGTAAGGACAATAGTTGTACTTTTTCATTGAATAATGTGGTTTATGGCAAGGCCATTTCAATTGGAGGCATTTATATTTTAAATGATGTTAAATACGTTTATCATGTGGAAACTAAAAAGCTCAAAACGGGTGATCCAAATGAGTCCTACCTTTGGCATTGTCGTTTAGGTCACATAAACGAAAGACGCATTAAGAGACTTGCTTCATCAAAAGTGCTCAAACCATTTGATTTCAAATATTATGGTATATGCGAGTCTTTCCTTTTAGGCAAGATGACTCTTGCACCTTTTGCGGGAAAAGGGACACGAGCTAGTGAGGTTTTGGCTCTCATACATACGGATGTGTGTGGACAATTTACCATCATCGCTAGAGGAAGTTTTCACTACTTCATTACTTTTACTGATGACTTGAGTAGATATGGGTATGTCTACTTGATGAAGAACAAGAGTGAAGCTTTTGACAAGTTCAAGGAGTTTTAAAATGAAGTAGAGAACTAATTGGATAAAAAGATTAAGACACTACGATCCGATCGTGGTGGTGAATACCTAAAATCTAAATTTGATTCACACCTAAAAGATTGTGGTATAGTATCACAATTGACTCCTTCTGGCACACCACAATTAAATGGGGTGGCCGAAAGGAGAAACCAAACTTTATTAGACATGGTTCGGTCTATGATGAGTCTAACCGAGCTTCCTGATTCGTTTTGGGGTTTTGCCCTCTTGTCTGCAATATTTTCACTAAATCGAAGCCCGACTAATGCGGCCGATAAGACTCCATATGAGATATGGACACGGAAAATCCCTCATTTGCTATTCATGCGCATTTGGGGTTGCGAAGCGTAAGTCAAGATCAAGTCTGATAATAAGCTTGCACCTAGGTCTGACAAATGTCTTTTTGAAGGATACCCAAGGGAAACACGTGGCTATTCTAAAATAAATACGAGAACAAAGTTCTTGTGGCTCGTGATACTGTCTTCCTAGAAAAAGAGTTTATTTCTAAAAGACAGAGTGGGAGAAAATTTGAACTTGACGAAGTTCGAGAGCCACAAACCGAGAATGAGGTAGAGGAGAACGTGGAGGATAACGTTCCCTCCTTCTCTGAGACGGTTATCGTTCCTAGAAAGTCAAATAGGTTTTCTAATCCACCTAACCTCTACCTTGGTAACATCGAAGAGGATGGTGTTTTGTTACTTTTGGAAAGTGACGAACCCAATACCTACAAATCGGCCATGTCTAGTCCTGACTCGTCGCTTTGGCTAGAACCCATGCGGTCCGAAATGGATTCCATGTACGAGAACCAAGTATGGGACTTGGTGGATTTACCTGAGGGAGTGCGACCCCTTCAGTGTAAATGGATATATAAAATTAAGCTCGGCGTGGATAAACATGTAGATGTTTACGAAGCTAGATTGGTGGCAAAAGGTTTCACCCAAGTTCATGGTCTACACTATGACGAAACCTTCGCTCCAGTCGCAAAGCTTCGGTCTATTAGGATAATCTTAGCGGTTGCCGCGTTTCATGATTATGAGATTTGGCAAATGTATGTCAAAACCGCCTTCTTGAATGAGATTCTAGAAGAGGAAGTGTACATGATACAACCTAAAGGTTTGTGGATACATCTAACCCTAAGAAGGTGTGTAAGCTCAAGAAGTCCATCTATGGTCTTAAGCAAGCATCTCGGAGTTGGAATCATCGCTTTGATCATGTTATTAAACAATATGGTTTCACTAGAAGTGTTGAAGAACCATGTTTATACATGAAGTTTAGTGGGAGTAAGGTTGCATTCCTTGTCCTATATGTGGATGACATATTGCTCATCGGGAATGATATTCCATCGCTCACTTCCGTTAAGGAGTGGCTAGGGAATAACTTCCAGATGAAGGACTTGGGAGAGGCACATCGAATCTTGGGTATCCGGATCTATAGAGATAGGTCCGAGAGGATACTAGCATTGAGTCAAGAAGCTTATATTGACAAAGTTCTTGACCGGTTCAATATGAAAGACTCCAAGAGAGGATTTCTACCTATGGGCCAAGGGATTAATTTGAGCAAGTCACAGTCTCCCTCTACCCCTAATGAGATTGAACACATGAAGACCGTCCCTTATGCTTTCGTTGTTGGGTCTATCATGTATGCTATAATTTGCACTCGTCCCGACGTTGCGTATACCTTGAGCATGACAAGTCGTTATCAAGCCAAGCCTGGTGAGAGTCACGGATAGCCGTAAAGAACATCCTTAAGTACTTGAGAAGGACTAAGGATTCGTTCTTAGTGTTTGGAGGAGAAAATGAGTTGCGTGTAAGAGGTTACGCGGACGCAAGTTTCCAAACCGATCGAGATGATATGAAATCCCAATCCGGCTATGTGTTTATGCTAAATGGAGGAGCTGTTTGCTGGAAGAGCTTCAAGTAAAGCGTTACCGCGGATTCTACAACAGAGGCTGAGTACCTTGCAGCATCTGAGGTTGCAAAGGAAGCTGTTTAGATTTGGCCATTCATGTAGGGATTAGGAGTAGTCCATTCCGCCAAATATCTGATCACTCTATATTGTGATAACAGTGGAGCTATTTTTCAAGCCAAAGAGCCGAAGTCTAGTAAAAAATCTAGACACATTGAAAGGAAATATCATGTAATTAAAGATTATGTGGAAATGAAGGAAATAGACATTTGTAAGGTTGGGACAGACGATAATATTGCTGATAATTTAACCAAGCCTTTATCAAAGGCTAAGCATGATGGTCATGTCGTCGCAATGGGATTGAGACGAGTACCGGATTTTATTTAGATTATGGATATGAAATAATTGGATAGTGTATCTCTTTTTATATATATGATAATCATATTCATTGTTTAAGCATTCATTTATGGATCTTTTATTTAGTGTGATTAAATTTTTAATACCTTGTTTATCTGAATAGGTTGTGGAGAGAATGTTGAACACTATTCAAGTGAATAAGATGAACATTGTATTTTGTCCCTAGTCACTTAATGAGGTGATGTCTCGGAGTGACTAGATTGTAAGTCGATTGATGGTTGTTCAACACCATGAGGTTATACGTGATGACTAGTCTATTACATAGACAGAGTGTGTGACACTTTGCCAGACAGTGACCATTTAGAGAGTCCCTTAGTTCTATTATAGATGCCTGGTCGTGGCAGGGCTCTCTAAGATGTTCCTATGAGTCGATGCTTTTGACTGGAGACTATTATCTAAGTCAATGGAGTTTCCGAGTGACTTGGGTTTTTCTCCTAGGTCGTGCCGTGAAAGGAGGCCAAATGGCATTTTCTGAGCCATGGTGATCTGTATTGAGCGATGATAGATAGGGCATACAAGAATTGTCTGTGGGGTAATATCCGTATAATACCCTTAAAAATTAGGACTATAACGCAAATTTTATATGTGATTATTGTCATAAAACAAAGTTACAAGAGAAAAACGGTAAAGCATAAGAATTAACCTCGGGTCCTTTGAAATGCGGCCTAAGATAGAAATCAGCGTAGATTTCCTCCTAATCGTTGCACCCAAGACCGTCTGAGACTATACCCTTGTGCTAGAATGTATTCTCTAATTGCCTTGCAATATTGAGAGAATTGTTGTGAGTTTTGCTAGATGTGAGATCTAGGTTTTTCAGAGAAAAATGCTCTCAAAAACCCAAGTTTTTTTTTTTTGCAAATGAAATGCTTAGGTTACAAAAGAGAGAGAGCCTCTCTTTTGGTTGTTCATTCGGCCAGCCGTGAGCCATTGGGGGGGGGGGGGGAAATGGGCTTTCATTTCCTCTTAATTTTAACTCGTGGTCCGGCTCGAAAATGCTAAATGTATATGACGCGATTTTATTATAAATCGTCATCCGTTATCGGTTATTAAAACATCAACTAATAACGCGGATTAGTTGAAATATTAATACATGTCCGACAAAGACAATATTGTATAATTAATTCAATATACATCAATTAAATATAATCGTTTATATTTAATTTACGAATTAACCGCTTAATTCGTCTTAGCCATTATTATTTAATCCGTATTAAATAATCATCTCAACATCGCGTTTGACTAATTATTAGTCAATGACTCCGACTAACTGCTTAGTCAACTTTGGCATCAACATGACCGTATTTTCATACCGTCATATCTCTCAAACGTATCCTATAGGTGTGACTTTTAGTGACCAGTTGATCACCGCCATCTGTATGACAATAACGTCAAACTTATCTAGCAAGCCAACCGTTATTGATAAACGTGGACCAACTGATAATAATACAAAAGTATACCCTTTGATCCTTTTAGAGATTTAAATGTTATTGCACTAACTGTAGAGGACACCAGCCCCAACAAGCTCCCACTTGTCCGTACAAGTGTATGTGTAATAACGTTATCCGCACTAACTAGAGGACACAGCTCCAACAAACTCCCACTTGTCCGTACAAGTGTATGTGCGATAACCGATTCTCATATTCATTTAAAAATTTCTCCCACTCAATGTAAAACAATTTGCAGATCCGGATCCGCAAAGGTCGTATTTTACAATCGATCTGTATCAAGAGTGGTTTCCCCGAAGAGAGTAACTTAACTGATAAAACGAATTTGTATTCGAGCATGGCCATGCATTTCAGTTACAGCTCCTCGAGTGGCCCTGAGAAATATCGAGTACCTGATAAAGGCTGAATATTTCCTTCAACTCGACTCCTTCCGATCTAAGCACAGCATGAAATGACCCAGAAAAAATCTACTTGGCCCCCTGTTACGGATGACCGTGAGAAAGAAACCAAAGTCACCCAAAATCTGCCTTAGTCTCAAGAGACAGTCGATAGTCAAAAGAATCGACTCTTAGGATCACCATGGAGGTCCTATCCACGACCGGGCACCGAATGTTATAAAACATTTAGGACTCCACGTCGATGTCACAATTGTGTCCTACGAGATATCCGTATAACTCGCCTCTCGTGATTGGTCGATCAAACGTTTGACTTATGGCTCGTTGAACCCACCATCAACCAACGTCACAAAATAATTGCCTGAGTTATCAGCTCACGTGGGCAATTAAGGACCAAAATATAATGTTTGTTCAGTTCACTTTGTGGTGTTCAAAAATGTCGTACAAATCCACATGAAAAACAAAATATATAAATATCAAAACGATGATGTCGTATAGAGTACAAAAGAGAATGAATCTAATCCATAAAAGAGTACTACAACTCAGGAACACGTTTAATTCCCATGGAATTAACATGCCCTTCATGCTTATCTTGTCGTAATGGTTTAGTGAGAGGATATGCTATGTTGTCATCTGTAGCAATCTTTTCTATCACTACCTCCTTTTGCTCCACGTAATCTCGGATTAGATGAGCTTTCCGTTGTACATGTCTAGACTTGTTGCTAGACTTTGGCTCCTTAGCTTGGAAGATGGCACCTCTATTGTCGCAATAGATGGTGATCGGGTCATTCGAACTAGGCACTACAGATAGTCCTTGTAAGAATTGACGCATCCATATCGCTTCCTTTGCAGCTTCAGACGCGGCATAGTACTCAGACTCAGTCGTAGAATCTGCTGTAACACTTTGTTTGGAACTCTTCCAGCTGACTGCAGCGCCATTAAGAGTAAAAACAAATTCAGACTGAGATTTCGAGTCATCTCGATCCGTTTGGAAGCTAGCATCTGCGTAACCGGTTGCGCATAGCTTTTGTTCGCCTCCATAAGTCAATGCCCAAGCTTTAGTCCTCCGTAGGTACTTAAGAATGTTCTTGACAGCCATCCAATGTGATTCACTTGGATGCTATTGGAATCGACTTGTCATACTCAATGCATATGCCACGTCCGGAGTGTGCATATCATGGCATACATGATTGATCCTATAGCCGAGGCATAAGGAATCCGTGTCATGCGCTCTTTCTCTTCCGGTGTCTCTGGTGCCTGAAACTTGCTCAAATGCACCCCTGGAGCCATAGGAAGAAACCCCTTTTTGGAGTTAGTCATGCTGAATCTCTCTAGGATCTTGTCTATGTAAGACTCCTGACTGAGAGATAACATCCGACGTGATCTATCTCGATAGATACGGATGCCCAAAATTCTTTGTGCCTCACCCAGATCTTTCATCTGGAAATGGTTCTTCAACCATACTTTTACCGAAGTTAAGAGAGGTATGTCATTCCCAATCAGGAGTATGTCATCGACATACAATATTAGGAAGACAATCTTGCTCCCACTCGACTTGATATATAGACATGGTTCCTCGACCGATCGAGTAAATCCATTTTCTTTTATCACTTGGTCGAAACGATGATTCCAACTCCTAGAAGCTTGCTTAAGTCCATAAATGGAACGCTTAAGCTTGCATACTTTCTTAGGATGTTCATGATCGATGAAACCTTCGGATTGTACCATGTACAACTCTTCCTCCAAAAAACCGTTTAAGAAGGCGGTTTTCACATCCATCTGCCAAATTTCATAGTCATGAAAAGCGGCAATCGCTAAGATAATCCGAATGGAACGCAGCATGACTACGGGTGCAAAAATTTCATCGTAGTGCAAACCTGGCACTTGGATGAAACTTTTAGCAACTAGTCGTGCTTTATAGATATCTTGTTGACCTTCCACAGAATGCTTTATCTTGTAAAGCCATTTGCATTGAAGGGGACGAACCTTAGCAGGTAAGTCAACAAGATCCCATACGTTGTTCTCATACATGGAGTCCATCTCGGATTGCATGGCCTCAAGCCATAGCTTTGAGTCGGAACTAGTCATGGCACCTTTATAGGTTGCGGGTTCACTACTCGTTAAGAGCAGGATGTCATCTATGTCATGTTCCTCGACCATACCTATGTATCTGTCCGGAGGAATAGAGACTCTTCCCGACCTCCTAGGTTCCTCAGGAATATTCACCGCAGCCGGGATTGAAGGAATTGGTTCCTCCAATGGTTGCTCGGTATTTGGTTCTGGAACCTCCGACAGCTCGAAGGTTCTATCACTCTTTGCATTCTCGAGAAATTCCTTCTCTAAGAATGTCGCACTAGCCGCAACAAATACACGTTGTTCGGTTGGCGAATAGAAGTAATGACCAAGTGTTCCTTTAGGATAACCTATAAAGTATGTCTTGACCGATCGCGGGCCGAGCTTATCCTCGTGTCTCCACTTGACATAAGCCTCGCAGCCCCAAACCCGTATAAAGGACAAGTTAGGGACCGTTCCCTTCCATAGTTCATATGGAGTCTTGTCAACACTTTAGACGGACTTCGGTTAAGTATTAGAGCAAATGAGAAGAGCATAACCCCATAATGAGTCATGCAACACGGTGTGACTCATCATGGATCGAACCATATCAAGTAGTGTTCGATTTCTCCGTTCGGACACACCATTCAACCGAGGTGTTCCAGGTGGAGTTAATCGTAAGGCAATCCCACAATCTTTGAGGTGTTGATCAAACTCGTGAGAAAGATACTCGCCACCACGGTCCGAGTGCGCTTTTTAATCTTTCTTCCAAAGAGGTTCAGACCCTATTCTCGTATTCCTTGAATTTCTCAAAGGATTCACTTTTGTGCTTCATTAAGTAGACATAGCCATATCTACTTAAATCGTCCGTGAAAGTGATGAAATACCTATAGCCTTCTCGTGCGGTGATTGACATAGGTCCACACAGATCCATATGTATGAGTCCTAATAGGTCAGCAGCGCGCATTCCAACACATTTGAAGGAAATCCGAGTCATCTTGCCAATGAGACATGATTCACACGTGCCAAATGATTGAAAATCAAAGGCCGAGATAGCTCCATTCTTTATGAGCTGTTTTACGCGTTTCTCATTAATGTGTCCCATACGGCAGTGCCATATGTACGTTTGATCTTTGTCACCAACCTTTAACTTTTTATTCATTACGTGTAATATTTCGGTGGTCTGATCTAAAACATAAATTCCGTTCATGGAGACTGCCTTGCCATAAATCATATCGTGTAATGAGAAAATGCAAGAATTATTCTCTATTACAAATGAAAAACCAAGTTTGTCAAGTGCAGAAACTGAAATAATGTTTTTAGAAAGACTGGGTACATAATAGCAGTTATATAAAAATAACTCAAATCCGCTAGGAAGCTGGATCACGTATGTTCCCCTCGAGACGGCAGCCACTCGTGCTCCATTCCCGACACGCAAGTCCACCTCACCCTTTACGAGGGGTTCGATGTTTCGGAGCCCCTGCACATGATTACACAGATGAGAACCACAACCAGTATCTAGTACCCAAGTTCCGTAACTTGCGTGGTTAATCTCAATCATATGAATAAAAGTAGAAGAGGAAGAAAACATACCAACAGTTTAACACGACCGCTTTTATGTCCTCATGGTAAACAAGACATGTACGCCTCCAATGCCCGATCTTGTGGCGGTGATGGCATTCCATGTTTTCGGTCTTGCTCTTTGTCGCGCCTGATGAGTTACTTGCCTCACCAGGCCCACTCTTACCTGATCCCGACTTTTTAAACTTCGGTTTACCTACCGCTAGGTCTGCTTGAGCTTTGCCCTTACCCTTGCCCTTGTTTGACACAACGAGAACATCCTGTTTCAAGCTCCCACTGAACTTCATGTCCTTCTCGGTCTGTACGAGAAGGGAGTGTAGTTCATGAGGACTTTTCTTCAAATCATTCATATAGTAATTCGCTCTAAAGAGCGCAAAACCATCGTGGAGTGAATGAAACATGCGGTCAATCACGATGTTCTCGCTGATTTTACAATCAAGCACCTCCAGTCTCTCGACATTCTCAATCATGCTGAGAATGTGTGGGCTAACCGGTTGGCCCTTCTGGAGTCTCGCATCAAAGAAGCGAGTGGTATGCTCATAGGTCACGATTCTCAGTGCTTTCGAGAATTCCTTAGTGAGCGTGGTGAAAATCTTGTTTGCACCTTGGGCTATGAAGCGTTTCTGCAAATTGGATTCCATTGCAAAAATGAGTACGTTTTTAATCGCACCCGCTTCCATGACGAAGTCGCTATACTTGGAGACCTCGTTAACTCGAGCCGTGGGGCCTGGGGCTAGCGGGAGGGGCTCAGTCAGATACTTGAGCTTCCCGTCAGCAGTGGCAGCATTCCGTAATGCCGCCTCCTATTCCGCGAAGTTTGATCCATCATTCTTCAGTCTAGTAGACTGATTCATCTGATGAAGATCCGAAGCCAGGACTCACGGTCCAATGTGGCACTTGGCATTGGGTCATCGATGATGCCAGCCATTATGTTATTAGCAGTTTATAAATCGTGATCTACGCTGAAAAAGAAAGAAAAACAAAAACGAAATAAGCAACTCATCGAGGTGATTTAAGTCTATTTAAAATTCATTTTAATCGTGTAGACTCATTGCACTTGCATAATTGATCTCCCTCAAGAATAATACAAGTGATCCCAAGACTCAATTTCCGTAAATTGATAAGCCAACTGTTTAGCTAGTTCTTCCGTAAGAACTCTTGGTCGATAGATTTTCGTAAATCCTATCTATAGTCCACCATAATCACAGGATCGTACGAGTGACCATAGTGTTGAGATAAAATAAGTCAATCAGTTCCAACTTACCCGACGTAGAAGGGGTCATATTATGCCTACCGACGAAGAAGGGATTCATTGGAGTTTGACCTATAAAGACTATTCTCAATTTTTGGTTATACGAGGAAGATCCCATCATCTTAGTTTTAATTCATTTTAAGTGAACGAATAACTAGCATTACGTGAATGAATTAACGTAGGTGATGGCTTAAAATGATCGTGTGACATAAGAATGTCATAGAAAACTAACGCGTGACCTCTATATGAGTCAGTTTTCATGCAATTATTAGGTGGTTTGGTTTTTAGGCGAAAATGATGCAATCTATCGTTACGATAAAATAAATAAAAGAATGCAAAAACGTAAATAAAATTCCTAGTGTGGCGTATCCTAGTAAAAAGAACATAATACAACTTTGGAATCCACCGTTGGACCCGAGAAGCTTGTCTTGATGTTCCATCTTTGTCCATGCAGCGGGAGTGAGCATCCGATCTCCATCTTTGGTCTTCTCAAAATTACAATTTAAAATTTACAAAATATAAACCTATTTACATTCTAAATAAAACTGTAATTACAAGTGAAAAATCCAAAACGGAGATACGGGATCTCAAAATACAACCAAGACCGTGTTCCATCATTACGGTAACACGTTCTACTAAGGCCACACTAAGTTACAACTGTTTGTAAAAATTAAATACGTAATAAAACATTCAAGGCATTCAAAATATCGATAAATAAAATGCATCAACTAAAATTAAATTTATTCGTGACATAATTCCGTAATTATGTTAAATTTATCCAAACCACCAATGATAATTAAAACTATGTGACAAAACCGCTTTAATCAACTAAATTTTAATTCATTACAATTCGTTACTTTAAAATCGCTTTAAAATAACTAAATGGTACGTGAGTGAACCGTTTCACTATCAAGCGAATGCATAAAATCCGTTTTATGCATAAAACATGGCCCAAAAAAAATAAAACATGAAATTTTTTTTTTATTTCTTCACGGCTGAACCGTGAATAGTGCAGCAAAAAAATTTTTTTTTTTATTGGCTGCAAATGCCGAGAGCTATAACGCAAAAAATTAGGACTATAACGCAAATTTTATATGTGATTATTGTCATAAAACAAAATTACAAGAGAAAAACGATAAAGCATAAGAATTAACCTCGGGTCCTTTGAAATGCGGCCTAAGATAGAAATCAACGTAGATTTCCTCCTAATCGTTGCACCCAAGACCGTCTGAGACTATACCCTTGTGCTAGAATGTATTCTCTAATTGCCTTGCAATATTGAGAGAATTGTTGTGAGTTTTGCTAGATGTGAGATCTAGGTTTTTCAGAGAAAAATGCTCTCAAAAACCCTAGTTTTTTTTTTGCAAATGAAATGCTTAGGTTACAAAAGAGAGAGAGCCTCTCTTTTGTTTGTTCATTCGGTCAGCCGTGAGCCAAGGGGGGGGGGGGGGGAATGGGCTTTCATTTCCTCTTAATTTTAACTCGTGGTCCGGCTCGACAATGCTAAATGTATATGACGCGATTTTATTATAAATTGTCATCGGTTATCGGTTATTAAAACATCAACTAATAACACGGATTAGTTGAAATATTAATACATGTCCGACAAAGACAATATTGTATAATTAATTCAATATACATCAATTAAATATAATCGTTTATATTTAATTTACGAATTAACCGCTTAATTCGTCTTAGCCATTATTATTTAATCTGTATTAAATAATCATCTCAACATCGCGTTTGACTAATTATTAGTCAATGACTCCGACTAACTGCTTAGTCAACTTTGGCATCAACATGACTGTATTTTCATACCGTCACATCTCTCAAACGTATCCTATAGGTGTGACTTTTAGGGACCAGTTGATCACCGCCATCTGTATGACAATAACGTCAAACTTATCTAGCAAGCCAACCGTTATTGATAAACGTGGACCAACTGATAATAATACAAAAGTATACCCTTTGATCCTTTTAGAGATTTAAATGTTATTGCACTAACTGTAGAGGACACCAGCCCCAACATTGTCCACCCACGTTGGGTTTCATATATCTCAAGGCCACTCGAGGAGTTGTGACTATAAATGCGTGGCCACGCTCGGATGTAATATGTGGGAGATTTTTCCGGTCTTGTAGTCACACTCCGATCGAGAAAACCACTCGCGATGTGTTCATGTGCAAGTGCGACCTAAAAGACACCTTGTATTGAGTGGGAGATTAAAACGGATAAGAGAATTGGTAGCGCACACCTTGTATCGGACAAGTGGGAGATTGTGGGAGTTAGTGTCTTCCACAATATTGCGTTTACATATTAAATTTCATTTAAGGAATGTCATCAGGATATTTATTATTTGATCCTCATCAGTTGATTAACGTAAATCGATAACGGTTGGCTGACTAGAGTTTGACATTATTGTCGTGAGACGGCGGTGATCAACTAACCACTTTCGGTCACACCTAAAGGAACGGACCCCAATTGACAACTAATTAATTGTATGAGATACAATTTATTTAGTCCCTTAATTTATTGACTAAAAGGTTAGTCGATCCTTTTTAGAGAGCTTTCGAGTTGCGAACTCGAGGCGCGTCAGTTATTATTTAATTATGCGATAATTGAATAATTAATTTTATGAGACGGGTTTTAGTTAATTAATTGTTACTTTACTAAAATAGAACTAATTGATTAATGTGATTAATAATAGTACGTAAATAATATGTGTAGCGGTACACATATTTTTACGGAGTGTTTTCGACAAAATTTATTGCGAAGAATATAAACATAAAACGATGTTTAAAGTAAAATAACACGTATTTGTGCGACAAATATAAGAACCAATATGGACCCGTAAATGGGACATTGGACCGTGTAAATGGAGTGTAAATAGATGATTATAAACATAATCATTACACTCATGACTTTGATCTATCCTATCAAACTTTTGTTCTATTTTATGCACAATGACAATTGGACATAAAATAAAGCAAAATCTCTCCCACACTCCACCCTTACTAACCGTCCTCTCCCTCCCATATAGACCAACAATTTTGTTCTTTTATTGACTACTCACTTGGCATATTTTGCATGTGAATAAAAAACGCTTGTTTATCTCTCTGAAACTAATAAGAAACCATTTTACTAAAAAGTTAGTAATCTAAAATAAATACTAAGTGTATTAGTATTATTTACATATTATTAAGGGTAGATTTAACAAGTATCTAGTTAATACTTGTTAAATTATTGGGTTATGTTCTTGGGTGTATATTTAAGGAGATCTTCTAATTTGAAGATTTGTTCTAGGAGGATCATCCATCATTTATTAGCACAAGAACAATCTGGATAGGTGATCTAGATTGTGACCATGTTACCATCAAAATCAATGTAAGAAAATTGTATTTCCTTAATCTTTATTTACTATGCTTTTATATTTGCATGCATGTTACATAGATCACATAAAAATGAATTATGAGATAATTTGATTTTTAATTAGAGAGTCTAATATGGATCTTTTATCTTTCAAGTAGCACATGATTTAACATTAGCAGTTAGAGATTCCGTATCAGGGTCTTTAGAGGGGATGACATTGCAGGGCTTGACTTGCATAGGCGCCCTACGAACACTAGATTGGTAAAAGGTCAATTCCTGATCAGCTACCTGAAAAGTCAAAGTCTGCCCCCCCCCCCCCCCCCCCCTAAAATCTATTACTGCACGAGCGGTATATAGAAATGGTCGTCCTAAAATAATGGGAGTATATGAGTCTTCGGGGATATCTAAGACTATGAAGTCAACGGGATTAAAGAACTTCCCGATCTTGACAGGTATGTCGTCTAAGACACCTAAAGGCCGTGATACAGTACGGTCGCCCATCTGTACGGTCATATTGGTACAATAAAATTTGGTTAAACCAAGCCTCTTAGCAAGAGACAATGGTAAAACACTCACGCTACCACTACTACAGATACAGTCAATAACAACGGGTAAAAACCGTTGTAAAAACAAAAAGCGGACGTTGTTAAAGCGGCCGTTTTAAAAGGTATTTACAACGGTTAGCTTATTTACTTAAACCGTTGTAGAAAGTATTCACCACGGTTAAAAGCCGTTGTTTTAGCGTGTAAGCCGTTGTGGAAAGTGTTTCAAAAATTAGGTGGGAATAATATAACAACGGTTCTTAGTTTAATAACCGTTGTTGTAACTTTCCCTCCAAAATTGTGAAGACTTTTAACAACGGGTATATGATACATACCCGTTGTTGAAATTGGTAGTAACAACGGTTCTTAGTTTAAAACCCGTTGTTGTAACTTTCCCTCCAAAATTGTGAAGACTACTTTTAACAACGGTTCTTCGTTTAAAACCTATTGTTGAATATTATGCGCGGTATTTGTGAAAGGTATTCACAACGGTTTTGTTTTTAGTAACCGTTGTGAAAGGTCTTCAGAACGGTTTTTTTAGTAACAGTTTTTATTACGAACTCCAAATATTTTTAAAAATTAAATTTGTTTCATGCCATTCAAAAACCTGCATATATCAAAGCAGACACCATATACCAAACCAAAGATAAATCACAAATTTGGTTCATCGAACTCAATAGATTCAATTCAACCACAACAAGAAGATCATATATATATATATATATATATATATATATATATATATATATATATATATATATATATATATATATATATATATACTTACAAGGAGTTAAATTTACATGAACTAATCAAAGATTCCCTAACTTCAACAAAAAAATTACTAATAAGTGATCTAAACTCGAGTATCATGCATTTCTATTTTCTAAGACGTATTTCCCCAACATGTCCCTTACCTCGTCTATATCTACACTTGAGTACTGCTGAATCTCTGGTGACGGGTTGATTACATACTGCGGAAAAAACAAATTAAAGACAAGACATTATTGTAACAACATCAAATACTGCATAGCAACATCAAAAAAGTAATAAACGTAACACATTATTAAATTACTAACCTTTTCTGGCATAAGGATATATGTTCGCCTAATAATCTCCAACATGAACCGACAAACGTAGTGTCCACATTGTATGCTATCCGGCTGGCGAGGGGCCTATTATTACATAAAACCAAACAGACGAGAGAATGCTCACATCAGAATCTTGAACTTTAGGTATTGTATTAGTATTAAACACAGATTTTTGCACTTAATGTATTGTATTTGACCACGTACCCCTGTTATCGTAATAAAATCAAGGCCATCATCAGAATCTTTAGTGGGTTGATCCTGCTCGTTAGCTCTTCTCTTTTCAAAGGCCCTTTTTTTTAAAAAAAAAAAAAAGAGGTAGACACTCATTTTTTTAGGGACAAAAATGAGCTTTTTGCTATAAATAAAAATTGAAACTTAATGTTATTATAAATAAATCAGTATTATAAACTTACTTATTAATCAAGCGTTTAAAAGTCTCGCTTGGTGGATTATGTAAAGAGTCCAACCAAAAAACTTTCTTCTTTGTCGACATGATGGCTGCTAGCACCCAATGAGTCCTACATCAAGAGACATCATCATTATTAACAAGTACATATATTAGTTATGAAAATGCAATTGTAGGGGGAAACGTAATATTATATTGTTTATTACCCTTTTTCATTATAAGCGGCAAAAATCAGCTTCTTGGTTGTCGCCAATTGCTGAGCAATATAATCTACCCGTTCTTCGAACGAGAAATCCGGAATAAATAAAGATAAAACATAGGGGCACAGGAATCCATATTGATCAGATGGAATTTTCTTTTCGGGGATCACTCTCAATTTCAATATCCTACATTATTACGGTATTAATTCCGGTATTTAAAACACTATCTAGTAGTCAGAACGAATATTAGAATATGAAATTATTTATTAAGAAACTTACTTCATCCAAACAAATAGGTGTGCCACATCAATGCAGTGCAGGCCACCCAAATGGCTAGCATATCCCATGACATAAGTGCTTAACGCTCAACCCCTAGAATATCCTCCTCGAGCGGAATAACTATCAATTGCTCGGTGGCTATGCGACGGCAAGCCTCCTCATGCAGTTTCCTCATCAACGCCGTTCTTACTTTTTGCATGTAATCCTTCCCGGATATTGTGTGGAGTTTAAACTCCTAACTTCTTTCGTGTCGGGAAATAATGATTCTTTGATTTTGTGCTACTACCACCAGCCTACACATGTAGATAATTAAAATAATAAAAAATCCAAAGGTAACATATCCTAGTTGGAGTAATAAAAATAAAAGTGTACTTAACTAAATACCTCGTCAACCTGCTCTTTCAATGATGAGGTAGTAGTAGCAGGTATGACTGGGGACTTAGGCTTATCAGTCTTTTTTGTCCCCTACACAAAATTACCATGCATGCTTTTTAGGAATACAGACAAAATATAATTAAGGGAGCGAGGTTTTTAAAAAAATGGAGAAGTTTATTAAATACCTCATCAACTTGTTGTCTGGACGAGGTAGTTGGCATGTCCGGGGACTTAGGCTTATCCGCCTTAGCCGGCTTTTCTGTTCCCTACACATACAAAACATTTCCATGCTTTTTAGAAATACAGAAACAAAAAAAATTAAAGGGAGGTATTCATAAAAATGGAGAATTTAATTAAATACCTCATCAAGTCCCCGGACATTAGGCTTACCCGCCAAAGCCGGCTTTTTTGTTCCCTACAAAAAAAAAAATAACATATAAATTTAACATATAAAAACATTCAACAATTAAAAATGTAACATATATATAAAGGTATTTCTTCTAACCCCAACTGCTTTCGGCTTCTGAGGTGGAGACGACCGAGCCAAGTAGATGTGAGTTTCAGGCCATTGGATGAAACTCCCAACCGCATCTCCCAGAATGGTAATGTCGTCACGAATCGGGACAGGACAGGCGGTTGACATTTTCATGGCCTGGAAAGACTGTAGTTATCTCTACTTTTCTATGATTCGGCAAAAGTTTTTCGCCATGAACTACTACAGTTACCGCGGCTGATTTGGTGTGCATTTCTACGAGACCCCGGCCAACACGCACATTTGTATTTTCGAATTTAGGGTCAGCAAGAATAACTACTACCCTCTTGTTTACGGCCTGCAGAATATACACACACATTATTATATCGCAAAATTAATAGAATTCATATAAATTTAACTAATTAAACACTTCATGTATGCATACCTTACTGAAAACAGGGAACTGACTTGAAGGGGATGTATGCTGTTTTCCATCAGCCGTCTTCTCAAGTTGCATCTCCTTTTCAGACCCATTATTTACCTAATAAAATTAACCAATGGCACGATGTCAGAAGTTATAGAATTAGAGTTGGCAGAGAACACACCCCCTGATCTTACCCAAAAAAAGAAAGAAATGAAAAATAAGGAAGTATTGGGTGGTACCTGATCGGCTTTAGTAGTTACAGCTTCAGAAGCATTAGGTACCTGATCTTTCTGAATCTCGTTGACCGATACTTCCTTCTCAGCATGTATTGCCAAGGTAGTAGTGTTCTCGGCCTGTTGACCAATCTGTTGTACCTTATTACCCCCTTTACAAATGACATCCTCCATCATCTTCACTTCTTCTTCGGAAAGCTTGCCTCCAGCATTCAACTTTAGTAGTACGGATGCCATTAACTGAAGCTGCGTGCCAAGAATGTAATGTGTCAGCAATTTTTATCACAACAATAACATGTGAATTGAACTTAAATGAAAATAATAGAATAAATGGTACCATGTCAGCCTTCTCAGACTTAGTCTTCTTTTTCTTCTTTATCGGGGCAGTTGTCCCATAATATTTCGTTACTCCAACCTGTAACGGGACGCCCCTCAAACGACCTGGATGTTCGGGTCGGCCGATCGCTCTAGCAAGAACGTCATTACGACCACTGGGAGTGAATTTCCCTTCTTCTACCTCTTTCAATACGTTGTCCTATAATATATTAAATAAACTTCAAATTATATTTGTGACCAAAATAATGAAGTTAGTAATGAACTCGTCTTAATAAAATAATGCTTACTATGTTGGCCAACACTTCCTCATCATATTTGTCACGCGACCGGGATCCTTTAGGCGTGTGCCCTTCTCTATAAGTTACATGCCGATCCACCTCTTTCACTCCCTTTGCCACCTACACATTAACATGGTAACATTTATACATGTAAATGTTTATCAATGCAAGTCCAAGTGTGATTAAAAAAATAAAGTCTCACAGGGGAATAATGCATGCTACTTACGAGGTTCTCTTCTATCTTTCTGTAACCACCTCGAGAACCATACCATTTCCCCTTCTTGCATGAAATGTTAGCACAATTTCTTCTGCTAATGGCCTTCAAATAATTATATAAAAGCGCAAGTAGATGAGATAATAAAAAGATTATATAAAGGACTCATTAATTAAAAAAATGATAGGTAAATCGTTAAAAGGTGAGGATATTTAACTTGAAACTTCTCAGTAGTTCTCATCTTTTTGAAAAGATCCCATTGTTCCTGACTGATGGTGGGACACTTGTTTTCCGGTGGGCTCTTACGCATCTCCCCCGTTGCCTTGTCCACATACAACCAATCCCTAGCAACGTCACACCTCCACTGCCTGTGGACATCCGCTGCCTTATGCATTAAATACTTATCATGGCTTTCATCGGGTATAATAAAGCCTTCCTTTACACGAGCCAAATATAACTCCGCCAATTTTGGATTCAAAATTCTAACATCATCTAAATGGATAGGCACAAACTGTCTTGTGCAACATCCAATCCAACTGGAGAAATAACCCGCATTTGGACCAGTAGGGAAACCCTTCGAGCTCCATGTTATTTCCAACAGCTGTTTAGCGGCTATAGCTGCAAGGACTTTCTGGCACTTCGTAGCACCCCTCTCACCAGGCTTTTTATCCTCAGGCTTATTATTCTTTTGACTTCTTTTCCGTTTTTCACCCATGATAATCCTAAAACCCAAATATGAATGATATAGGAAATGAACAACTTAACAACGTACATGCAGAGTATTATCTAAAACCCTAAACCCTAATAGGAATGAAAATTTAAAACAACATATTGAGCTTCTAAAATCCTAAACCCTAATAAGAGGAGTGAAGTAGATGATGCGGGATGATAAAGATAACAAAGAAGACGAAAAACAAAAAGATGCATGAAAAAGAAAAAAGATGATCGTCTTAAAACCCTAATGACGAAACACAAAATTAAAGTGAACATACCTGATGATGATGATGATAAAGAGAACGAGCATGATGATAAGGGAAGGCAACGGAATCTAGGCGTCAGAAATTGGGCGACGGCCGGCAACGAGAATGTAGAAAGCGAGGAAGAGAGAAGAATTAACTCAGGATACCAACGGTTGAACTGGTGTTGTGTGTTTATGTGTTTGTAAATTAGTTTTTTATTAAGATAGACTATTTACAACGGGTTCTAAAAGGAAAACCGTTGTTATATGTTAATAACAACGGATCAATATAAGTCAACCGTTGTCAAAACTTTATTACAACGGTTAAAATATACCCGTTGTAATATATTTTCACCAAATTTGCGCCAAAATGAAATATGTCAAAAAAATCAATGACAATGGGTAGGGGTAATACAACCGTTGTTGAAAGTAATAACAACGGGTAATGTAACTATAACCGTTGTTGAAAGTATTAACAACGGGTAATTTAAATATAACCGTTGTTATTGTTGAACCTTTTTTTTTTAAATTACTGTAATTCCGTTACAGTCTAAACCTGTATCAATATATACATACTCGTAATGTGAAGAAGCACCATATACTTGCAACATTATTCAAGAATTTCAACACCAAAGATCCACATCTAATAATAAGATCAAGAACATAAGACAACACCAGCATGCATGCATATTGCATATCTAAGCTACGGGATTTACCATGCCATGCAAATTTGGGAATTTTTATTTAACAATGACCATTATTGATTTACCAATAAATTAAACCATCAAATTATTGGTCCGAAAATGACTCAAAATGTTGGTCGTCCATATCACTGTGTCCTGATGAACTATCTCAGGATCGGGGACATTTCTTGGATGTCATTGTTTCTTCGTTAACCCAAATACCTTCACCATGGTCATCACGCATATAGATGCTTTCGGTGTCCTCATGATCAGTGTCAACATCGTCGAAATAAGATACAGTGGTAGAGTGATCCATTCCCTCAAAAACGACATCCTGATCATCATCACCATTATCGGATGGACTACTCCTTCTACTCCTTATAGACAGTACAACAGACCACTTCTTATCCATAGGATCGGTGACATAGAACACTTGTTTAGCTTGGGATGCCATTATGAAAGGATCATCCTTATTATTGCCAACCTTAACCAGATTGACCAACGTAAATCCCATATTATCCTTTCGGACACAATGGATGTTGTTATCAACCCAGTTACATCGAAACAAAGGCATGGTGAAATCAATGTAATCTAGTACCAATATTTCTTGAATAACACCATAATAAAGGCATTTTTCCCAAATAGGCTTTTTATCTTTTGAAGTAGCAAAGTGCATTGCCTCAAATTCAGAACTCACACCACTATTTTGCATTGTGCTCAACTCATCTTGCTCGCGGGTGTAAAAAGTATATCCATTAATGGCAAAACTGTTGTAAAAGGTGACCCTGGCATTTGGACCTAAACCAAGACGTAGTAACCTAGGAGAGATGTCATCACCAGTTTGATCCGTACACTCTAAGACAATATTCCTAAACCACTCTGCAAACGTCTTCGTATGCTCGTTCGCAATCCACTTCTCGGTCTTGTTTGAGTGATCGTATTTGAGCTCATCTTTGTGTTGTTGAATATAAGGTTGCACCTCATCTTTATTGTTTAGCACATACGTGTGTGCTAAATGCAACATTTCACGTGTCACAATTTTTTCAACCCGGCCCCTAATACCTTTTCCGGTCATCCATTCACTATGACGATTCTTAGGAACGCCAATCAACTCCTCAGGGGAGAGATGAGCGTAACAATATGAAAGAGCTTCGTCTAAAATAGCGCGTTCAGCAATACAACCTTCCAGACGATACCGATTAGATGTATAGTCCTTGTAGACTTTCATCAATCTTTCGAAAGGATATTGGTATCTCAAGTACACGGGCCCAAGGTACAAAATCTCCCTAACCAAGTAAATGGTCAGATGAATCATGATAGTGAAGAAAGAGGGCGGACAATACATTTCCAACTGACAAAGAGAGGTTACAACGAGGTCCTGCAATGAATACGCGTCATTGGGATCGATGACTTTCTCGCATATGGACTGGAAGAAGAGACAGAATTTAGTTATAGCATATCTTACCTTTTCAGGTAAAATGGAATGAATAGCCACAGGTAGTAATTGTTGCATCAAAGTGTGACAATCATGTGACTTTAACCCGGTGAGTTTTAGGTCTTGCATCGACACTAGGCTTTTGATGTTTGACGAATAACCATGTGGCACTTTAATTCAATTCAAGCATGCACATAACTCTTTTTTCTCGTTCCGTGAAAGGGTATAAGCTGCTGGCGGTAAAAATGTACGATTACCTCTCTTCTGTGGTGCCAACCCTAGTCTAATACCCATCATTTTTATATCTTCCCTAGCTGCGGCGTTATCCTTTGTTTTACCAGGAACATTCAGAAGGGTATTGATAATATTATCACAGACATTTTTCTCAATGTGCATGAAATCGAGGCAATGCCTGACCTCCAGGTCAGGCCAATATGGAAGTTTCTCAAAAAATATGGATCTTTTCTTATACGCACGAGTAGACAACTTAGAGCCGCTCTTCTTCCCATAATCTATCTCAAAATGCTTTACTTTCTGATAAACTTCATGCCCACTCAAAATTCTAGGAGGTTGACGAAGTTCTTGTCTTCCATTGAATGCTTTCTGCATCTTGCGATCACAATGGTCATGATACAAGAACCTCCTATTTCCCATATACACATACTTACGAGAAGACTTCAAGTATTCAGACTCGATATCCTCCCCACACAATGGACAAGCCTCTTTCCCATGAACTGTGTGCCCAGAAAGGTCGCCATAAGCCGGATAGTCAGTTATTGTACACAATAACATCGCTCTCAAATTCAAAGTTTCGTTCTTATATGCATCAAATACTTCTATCCCACTATCCCACAACAATCGCAAATCATCTAGAAGAGGTTCCAAATATACATCTATATCATTTCCAGGTTGTTTAGGACCAGAAATTAACAACGACAACATCAAATACTTTCTTTTCATGCACACATATGGAGGTAAGTTATAAATAGCCAACACTACTGGCCAAGTACTATGTTGGCTACTTATGTTTCCGTGTGGGTTCATTCCATTAGTGGACAGCGCTAGACGTAAGTTTCTAGGTTCATTGCCGAACTCGGGATACTTAGCGTCGAACGATTTCCATTGCATACCATCTGCCGGGTGTCTTAGCTTTCCATCATTTATTCTTCCTGTTTCATGCCAAGTTAACATTTTTGAATCATCGGGATTCGCATAAATCCTTATGACTCTTGGTCTCAATGGAAAATACCACAACACCTTAGCCGGGATCCCTTCCTTATCCTTATAACGCCACAACAAACATTTAGGGCAATTGGTTAAGTTTTGATATAATTTCCGATACAATATGCAATCATTTGGACATGCATGTATTTTCTCATATTTCATACCCACTCCTCTTATTAGTTTTTTCGCCTCATATGTCTTAACAGGTAGAACATTACCATCAGGAAGCAACTCCTTTATCAAGGCTAAAAAACTAGTGAAACACGTGTCACTCACCCCATTTGCACCCTTGATATTATACAACTTCACCACAGTAGACATTTTTGTGAACTTACAACCAGGATACGAGGTGCTTCGACTCACACAACTTCTCATACATGTTGTTAAGGTCATCCCAATGACTAGTGTCATCACCTACATCTTCAAAAGCAATCGACTCATCATCATTCTCTTCATTATCTATAGACCCAACATTCAACTTCTCTACTTCCAACTCTTCCAACTCAAAAACTCGGCAAACTCGGGATCATCGATTAGCCTTTCGTGTACCTCAACATCATCTTCTTCAGAGTTATTCTCTTCCTCTAATGATTCCCCATGAAAAATCCAACGTGTATAGGATCGACTAAATCTCCACTTTTATAGGTGTATTTTAACGTCCGGAAATGCCATATAGCTAATATTACCACATCTTTCACAAGGACATACAATACTAGAAGAACCTTTCAAATTGTTCGAAACGAATTCATAAAATTCAGCTAAACCATCGTTGTAGGTGCGGTCACTCATATTTGCATCAATCATCCAAGTTCGAGTCATTATTCTACATTCGTAATAATAGGCAACTAATTCAGAAAATACAATAATAGGCAAACAAATAAACGAAATTCAGGAATGCAATTAAGCTAAATTATCAACAAATTAGATAATAACTCAAAAAATCCTATATCTATAAGCGTTGCTAAGAAACATATATATACCTGATTGATAAACACGATGAGGGAGAGAAGACGGTACGGTGACAATAGTGACGGAGATGAAGACAGAGAGACGATCAGGGAGGAATGGAGGATGATATAGTAGCAGTACGACGTATTAGCTTGTGTTTGTGTTTTGTAACGTATAGCAGAATAAAGCAATCTGTTGTTCATTCTTAATATTTTCATAACATTAATAACAACGGTTATTCAGTCTGAAACCGTTGTTAAAAAGTATTAAAAACGGGTTCTAATATAACCGTTGTGATTACTTTTCATAATTTTGCGCCAAATTATTAACAACGGTTAAAATTTATTACAGATTCAACCGTTGTTATTAAGGTTTATATTAACAACGGTTTTTCAAGTATAACCCGTTGTTAAAACCAATAACAACGGTTAACAACACAGAACCGTTGTAATTAATTTTGGTAAAGTTCGCGGCATAAATTCTACGTGTTTTGATGATTTTCGTGAATAAGCGTTGTTAAAGGGCCGTTGTAGTTGCCTGTATCTGTAGTAGTGTACCTCTCAAGTCGCATAAAGCATTATCAATTAAATGGGTCCCAATGTGACATGGTATAGAGAAACTACCCGGGTCAGACAACTTAGGTGGTGTCTTTTTTTTGAATAAGGGCAGTGCCTGCTTCGGTTAAAACCATTGTCTCATGGTCATTTATATGCCTCCTACGTGCTAAAATGTCTTTCATAAATTTCATATAGGAGGGTACCTGAGTTAGTAACTGACCAAATGGTACAGTAACATGAAGACTTTTCAAAATTTCGGCAAACTTACCGAATTGTTGCTCAATCTTCTTGCTCTGCAATCTTCCAGGAAATGGGACCGTAATTGGAATAGACGGGTCTGCATTTTTCTTCTTATCGTTGTTCAAAGTGGACTTTGACAACAAATTATCAACTTCAGCAACCGGGTTGCTCGATCAAGGAACATTACCTCTCAATCGAGAACTTTTCTCAGCATTAGTGCTCGATCGGCCAATTTGATCCACTCAATCGAGATCTCTCTTTTCCTCAGTGCTCGATCGAGAACTTTTATTCCCTCGATCGACCACTTTTTCAGCATATGTACTCGATCGAACACCAGAAATCCCTCGATCGAGTACTACGCGTGATACAATCATACTTTCGTCAAAAGACACCTTTCTTTGAACAGTAGCTTACATCCCCGAGACAGAAAGTTCAGCATTCTCTCTCGGCATTTTGGGTCCCTCATAGGAAAGACCACTCCTTAAACTGATCAGATTTACTGTCTCATGTGGTTTCTTATCAGGTTGTGACTATAAATGACCCGTTTGTCTTGAAGCTTGATTGGTAGCTAGTTGAGCCATCTGGGATTCAAGTGACTTAATAGAAGCATCTTTTGCTTGGTCACTTTTCTGCAATTGAATCGTCAGTGATTGCATCATTGACTTCAACTCAGCTATTTCACTTATGCCACTAGAAGAAACACCTTGTTACGGCGGTGGGAAAGAAGGAGGCTTTTCAAAGCCTTGTTGCTGAGCTTTATGAGGTGGTACATAAGCTTGTTATTGCTGCGGTGGAGGTGTAGGATTCAAAACATTCTGGCTAGTCCACCTCAAATTGGGATGAACTCCGGCTTGGTTGCTATAATAGGAGCCTCCTTGCCTATATTGTTGAAAGGCATAGACTTGCTCCATCTCAGCTAAGCACTCCACTGCAGAATGACCATCAGTACCACCACATCTCTCACATGAGACGACCTCTTGTTTAGTCAAAAAGTGAACCGTCTGCTAATTTCCCGCGGCCTGCAACTCGAACTTATCAAATCTTGCATTCATGGCTTCGAGTTGAGCCACAAGTGCACTATTATCTGTAGTGACCGTTCTAGTACCACTTTTAGGATTCCCATATTCAGCATAATGGGTAGCCATCTCTTCTATAATACCTCAGCCCTTATCATCATCAATGTTCTTCTGAAATCTACCATTAGCTGCATCATCTAAAATAGCCCGGTGGTCATCATACAATCCATTATAGAACAAGTTGCACAAAAACCACTGGCTAAACCCGTGATGTGGGACAGACTGAACCAACTTTTTAAATCTACCCCATGCTTCATACAAATTCTCAGTCGGAGTTTGCTTGAAACTCGTAATCTGCCCTCTCAATGCGTTAGTTCTCTGCGGAGGGAAGTATATTTTGTAGAAAGCAAGAGCCAAGGTCTCCCAATCAGTAATCTCAGCTGCAGTCCTATCCAAGTCAGTTAAACACTCTAGGACTCCATCAGTAAGAGAAAAAGGAAATAGGACTTCCTTTATCTTGTCTTGTGTCACTCCCTTAGTAGCGGGAATGGTAGAGCAATAGTCTGTGAAGACCTCTATATGCTTCCTCGGATCTTTACCAGCTACTCCTCTGTACAGGTTTCTCTCCACCAGATTAATATAGGAGGACCGAATATCAATGGTATTCCCGTCATCATCAGTCGAAAGCGTGAAACCTTTCTTAATAGAATAGCTGTCAGCTCAGAATGACTAGCAATGTTAGGCATCTTCGCAGATTTGGTTGCAGAAATAGAAGTGTCTTCCTCTAAAGACTGATCTTCTGCAAATGTAAAGTTTTCAAGAACAGGTTCAAAAGTACTCAAGACTTCCTCTCGACGATTCTCTCGCAATAAGTTTTGTCTACGAAGAAAAGTCCTCTCTAGTTCAGGATCAGTTGGTACTAACTCTGACCTGTTGGACCTGGGCATAAACAGAACTAAGAGAAAATAATAAGAACAGTCTCAAGGAATTAAAAGTCCCTTCAGACAAAGACAAACTAAAATAGAACAAGCAAATAAAATAGTTGCCTCCCCGGCAATGGCACCAAAATTTGACACAGCTGTCGCAACCCTATCAAAAATAAACCAACTGGCTCTAACTAAATATAGTAGAGGTAAGTTAGAGTGTATATTGTTGGTGAATTTGGTTGAGTATATATTGTTGGTTTTTGATGATTTGTTAGAGTGTTGTAGTAAGGGAAATGTGTTTGTGTTTGTAAACGGGGAAGATAGAAATGAGGTATGAAAGGATGACTCCCGTGTTTTAATGGAGTAGCAGGTAGGGACGTGCGTCCTAGATTCGGGACGGGCGGACTCTGCTTCATGATTTTGCAATTGCTATTTGGGGACGCCCAACCTGGCATCAGCTCGTGTGGGCTGAGCACTGGGACGCTCGTCCTGGTTTCAACTCGAGCGAGCTGCAGTGCAGTCCTTGGCTTCTTTGCTCCAAACCCCATGAGCTAAGGCCAACTCGTGGGGATCCTTTTTCAGCTATTGTTTATCCTTCATTTCCTATCTTTCCATCATTAGGTTACACTCCATAGGCTTGGCTAACCTAGGCAATTACTTCCCCACACTTGATCATTATACACTACACATTGCAAACACAATTAAAAACCCTCCCTCACTTGCTCTCATGTCACAAAATTCCTAGAACAAAGCATATATGCAATGCAAAAAAAAAAAAATGGAATGCACAAATTAAATGAAATGCAAGTTAAGAGGTTAGCATACTTACAAATGGTGGTTTTTGGAGGATTCCACCAAAATCTCCTTCATTTTGAGAGGTATCACGGGGGCAATGCACGGGCGTTGTTGATGTTGCTCAACACCTTATAGAAGTAATCGAAGCCTTGTTCACTTTCATGGTAGAAGTCTTGTGTAGACCTCGGTACATAGTTGCTTCCACTAGTGTAGGGACCCGAGTCAATGTTGTGGTGACAAGGGGCTACAAAGTCTTGATCTAGGGTCATAGCGTTTCCAATGTAAGGATTAACCAATCCGTCAAACTCATTATCCCATACACGATTTACTTCCCGTGCTTCTTCCCCCATGTTGAGAGGATTATGAGTTGGCAAGAGCAACTCCTCTTTCTTGTTGTCATAGCCAATGAGGCCTTCATTGATACTTGTCATGATGGGTGAGCCTTTCAAGCTCTCATTCTTTATATGAAAAATCTCATGCTCTCCGAATAAAGCTACTTCAATATCGTCCTTTACCTTCTTCCAATTGGGTCGTGTTTCCTTGCCCTTCTTGTTAGGATTTTCCTCTTTGACTTGGCCTTTAAATGGGATTCCACTTTCTTCTTTTCACCTTCCCGGTTATAATGATCAACCATAAAGCATGGTTCGTTCATCCCCTTTGTTATCGGTATATTAGAATCTTCCTTCATGTCAACGATAACAAAGTCCATCGGTATAAAAAACTTTTCAATTCTCACGGGTTCATCTTCCCATACCCCAAGTGGTTTCTTTGTTGTTCGGTCTGGCATTTGTAGAATCATATTAGTGCACTTGAGTTCTCCTACCCCTAGCCTTTTGCATACCGAGTACTGCATGACACTCACACTTGCAGCTAGATCACATAGTGCTTTGTTGATCGTGGTGTCGCCGATGGTACATTGAATGAAGAAGCTTCCCGGATCTTTGAGCTTAGGTGGGGAATTTCCTTGATGTATTGTACTACTTATCTTTATGAATGCGATAGTTTCCAAATTCCTAATGGACTTCTTCTGGGTAACAATATCTTTCATGTATTTTGCATAGGCCGACACATTGTTGATCAACTCCGTAAATGGGATGGAAACCTCTAAGTTCTTCACAATCTCCATGAATTTCCCAAGTTGCTCATCAAGCTTGGGCTTGTCTTGGCGACTTGGAAACAGAAGTCTAATCACAATAGGTTCTCTTTCAACCTCTTTGGCCTTTCCTTCATTTCTCTTTTTCAATGATTCATCGGTAGTTGGTTCCAATACCGTAGTATTTCTCCTCAATGGTTCGAACTCCTTCCTTTGTTCCATCACATCTCTTGGCTTGACACTTTCCTCAATAACATCCTCTTCAATCGGCTCCTTAGGTCCTTCATATTGTGTACCACTCCTCAAGTTAATGGCATTGTTGGTTTCAAACGTTGTAGGAGGATTACCTTGGGGAGGTAATTGTCCTTTTTGTCTTTGGGAATTCGAAGAGGCCAATTGGGTTATTTGTGTTTCCAACATCTTGGTATGAGCAAGGATATTGTTGATGGTAGTGTCTTTGGCTTGGATATCTCTTTGCATTTGAGTGAAGAAGTCTTGTTGGTTCTTTTGTATTTGAAGGACCGCTTTTTGGACATCAAAAGGTTGGTCATTAGTTTGATTGTAAGAGGGTTAGTTTTGGAATCCCTGGTTTTAGTTGAAAAAGGGTCTTTGAGTAGGATTTCTCATTGGAGGTGGGGTGTATGTTGGTTGAGGATTTTGAACATTTTGGCTTTTATATGAGAAGTTTGGGCGAAATTTGGTGTTTCCATTGTAAAAGTTGGAGTAAGGGGTGCCATTCTTGTATGCTTGGAAAGCATTCACTTGCTCATTTGTGCCCCACATTCTTGTTAATCATGTCCCAAAGTTCCACAATTCGCACATACTCCATTTGGAATAGAAGTTGTTGACACCATGGCATTGACTTGTTGATGTTTCTTGGGTGATTTAAAGGCCTCATTCATTTTGGCTATGGCCTTGTCAAATTTCAAGTTCATTGTGTCAATATGGGAGCATAATTGGGCACTCAAATCGGCACTCAATTGTGTGACGTAGTCAACTTCATGTCTCCCTCCCAAAGTAGCTTTTCTTGGCCTACTATATTGACAGTTGTGAACCGCCATCTCCTCTATCTAAACCCAAGTTTGGTTATCATCTACCTCGGTGAATCTTTCATTAGAACCCATGTTGAGCACATTCCTTGAGTCTTCATACAACCCATTACAAAATTGTTGGACTAGAAACCATTCGGTTAACCCATGATGAGGACAAGAGCGACATATATCTTTGAATATTTCCCATGCCTCATATAGAGACTCTTCATCTCTTTGCTTGAACCCGGTGATTTGGGCTCTTAACATGTTGGTTTTCTCCGAAGGGTAAAACTTCTTGTAAAAGGCAAGTGCTAACTTCTTCCATGAATCAATGCCAAGAGTGGCCTTGTCTAAGGTCCTCAACCATTGATTTGCGGTTCCAATCAAGAAAAAAGGAAACAATACCCATCAAATTTGATCTTGTGTTACCCCCATTTGGGAAATTGCATCACAATAGTCACAAAACGTCTGCATGTGTAGATGAGGATCCTCACTAGGCATCCCTTCAAATTGACTTCATTCGACCAATTGTAAGAATGCGTATTTGGCATTGAAAATACCACTTAAGTGTGGTGGTGTTGGAGTACCATTGATAGTTTCTCCTCGGTTGGTACGAAATGAGATGATAATTTAGGCAATGTAGGTTGATTTTGTGGATGGTTTGGAATTGGGTTATCCTTTCCTTGTCTTGTATAAGGGTTGGTAAACTCAATACTATCCGTTTGGATGATACCAATGTCCACAAGTTCTTCAATACCCACAATTATTGAAGTACCTCTAACGATTCTTCAAATATTTGTCAAAGTTCTCTCGATTTCGGGATCAATAGGCAAAAGACCGCCTTGTGATCTTTTAGACATGCAAAAATCAAACAACTAGAAAACAATTAAAACTACCTTGAGGAGATTGACTTCTCCAAGGTTAATAAAGACAGAACTAAAAATAACAAAAAGATAACAACTCAATTGAACAACGTCCTCGGCAACGGCGCAATTTTGATGCTAGCTCTAGAATTGTCGTCTATTATATGCCCTGAAATAATATTTGTAATCTCAACAAACTACTCTTAGTAGAGCGGTAAGTAGAGGTCGGATCCCAAGGGACGGGTATTGTATTCACTTATCGATTGTAAATAGCTATGTCTTAGTGTCACAATTTGGGTTGAGGTTGAGATTTGCAATTTTAACTACTTAACAAAAGGAAGCGTAAATAAATGAAAGAAAAGCAAAGTAAGAAAATAGAGTTTGTAAACAGTTGATTAAAACACTAGGGTGTCATGGGTTCATAAGGGAATCATGATGACATCAAATAAATAAGTTACATAGATGCAAGCAATTATTGTTGTAATGGAATCAAGTTAGTTTATATCTTACAATTCCTAGGGAGACTTAGGTCTCGGAGCCGAGTCGATCACAACTTTACAACACCTACATCGACTTGGTTCTCCCTATGCAACAATATGCATTGTCTAACATGCCTTGAGTTAGTTTATGTTTTACAAGTCTTGTTGAAAGGATAAAAGAATCATGTTAGTTTGTCAATCAAGCATTTCATCAAGCATAACATGTGCATAAGTTGAAATTACAACAAGAAAACATTCATATGAACTTATTAAGTATAAATCTACCCCATGATTAACTCCCCTAATCCCCCACTAACCCTAGTTAGGGAACTACTCACTCATTATCATGGAAAACATGTTAACAATTGATACGTGCATTTTATATAGTCCTTTTTGGCCTCTTATGCACGCATTTCTATGTAATTCTCGTAGTTTTATAATTCAAAATCCTCCGAATAGGCTACTTTGGTCTGGTTTGCCTAAATTGCATGAACGGACCAGAAAGTAGTGGAATCGTACCTTTTTCAGTCCCCTTAGCATGCATTTATGGAAATGGAAGTTTTGAAGCAGAATTGCTATGCCTCGGGAAGCGTAAAGGAGTTTCGGAAGCTAACCAATGAAGAAAATGAGCTAATTCAGTGGCTGGTACTCGATCGAAGGCCCTTTCTTTTCGATCGAGTGAGTATGGTGGTCCGTGGTGCTCGATCGAGTCCCTGCTGAACTCGATCGAGAAGTGGCATTTGGAGGTTACTCGATCGAACGCGCTTTCTATTCGATCGAAAGGAATTGCTGGAATAGTGCTCGATCGAGGAGTCTCAAATCACTCGATCGAGTACTTTGCTATATCACACGGGATTTTATTTTGTGTTAGACTTATTTATTATCTTAGTTTTGTTAACAAATATCTTCCTTATATAAGGTGAAGACGTCATTAGGTTAAAAATACTTCTTAATCTGATACTTTGCTCTTAATGACTGCTTAGACAATTTCCCTCCTTTTGCTGCGTTGCTTGGTTCTTATTGCCGGATCTCGAATTTTGTAATCTATCTTCACTCTTTACTCTTAATTTAATTTAATCTTCCTTTGCTTCTTTAATCTTCATTCTTAATTGTTGTTTTAATTATTTTTATTATTAGGTTTATGTTATTTCATATTTATTATCCTTATATCATGTCTCTTGTTGCTTCATCCATTATTATTGCTTATTTCATTATAAACTTGAGTAGCTAATCCCCTTATGTTAGAATTAGGGGAGCCATGGTAGTGAATTAATGATGTTGTGAATGAATTAGGAAGTTTACATGTGAGAACTGTTTTATAACAATATAATTGTAATCGTTTAGTTGAGTGCACGCTTCTAAACTAGTTAATTTGGTTAAATTCAGACCTAGATCGAGAGATTGGAATGAACAATCCTGTTATGAACAGTAGACTACTCTAATGAGGGCGAGAGCTAAGTTAGTTGTATTTTAGGGCAGAAAGTGGACCGAGAGGACCTTTCCCTTACCCTTCTCACATTAGACCGACTAAGGTTTTTATAACAAAATTGACTAATTAACATGGTGAACCGACATCCTAGCATTCTTCTCCTTATTTGATCACATCCCTTATTTATCTTTACTGTTTTTATTGCTCTTTTCTCTTTCCTTTAATCTCATTTAGTTGGTTAGAAAACAAATTCAAACACCCAATTGTTACCGTGACGGACTTAGATACCAAGTAAATATAATAGCCTCCCTGTGGAGTACGATACCCTGCTTACCACTACTATATTTATTAGTTGTGCCGGTTGGTTTATTTTTGATAGGGTTGCGACATCCGTGTCAACAATGATGTCAATCATCTTAACAAGTAAAGATGTAGGAATAAAGCAATAAGCAATAATTATGTAAGGAGTAAAGAAATTATACCAATCTTAAGATAAGCAAATGGAAAGGAAAGAATAATAGAAGAAAACTTTCATTGATGATGATAAGTTGTCAATTCTTCAATAAAAACCTAAATAATATTCAATTATCCAACTAGATCTAAGAATTCTTGAACAATAATTAAGGAAGGATTAAAGTGTAAACTCTCTCTAATCTCTAATTGACTTGTTTAATCTACTAATTTGTAACACCTCCACACAACAAGGTGCCTTACCAAGACCTCCTAATGCATGGAAGTGTTACCATCTCGGTTAACCGAAGCAATGTATATCAAATAGACCATAATAGAACATACTTAAATAAATAAGTTTACCTGAGTATATAACAAAAATCCCAAAATTGTTAAATAAAATACAAATGTTCCAAATCTAAAGCCAACTAAATGAAATATGAGTTCAAGACACAGCGGAAGACTTTAGTGACACGTGGTGACTCCATCCCAGCTATCCCTCGCGCAATCCATCTCATACCTGCACAATAACTGCTCTCCATCACCGAATGGATCACCACAGTTTTTAAAACAATTAACGGGGTCAGTTACTGATTACACAATACAAGATAAACAAAACAACAATATACACAATCACCCAACTCCGTCACATCACGACACACCTGGCTACACACTGAAGTGAGTAGCCCTGCCAGAATATCCATCGCAACAAAAATTCCACACCACCAGTGGGGGACCGCAGCCGTACCCACCAAATCCCCGCTCATCTATTCCGAGCGAAAACCCAAGTTCCTTAATGTGCACATCCCCTCCTGTAGGGGGTTCCACATAGGGTGAATCAAGTGTGTGAAGCCACTACCACAAGTGACTCCACTCAGCCGAGGACGCGTCTCGCGAACCACACCCAAACACATCCAACCAACTATACAACAACAATTACCAATTACAATACCAATATGATAAAGATCAATAACAATCACAAGCATCACCAAACAACCATCAAATACTATGTAATCAATAACCGAGTGGGGAAACCCTACCTGGAGAGGCAAATCACCAAGATCGTCACAAATCAGCTATTCAAAACTACTCCTCTACGAAACCACCTCCTATAATCACAATATCATATCATTACTATCTAACAATCACCAAAATCCCAAAATCCCCCAAAATACCGAATTTGGGTTTCAATCAAAAACACTGAAACGATATAAAAAATCGTACTAGAATCTTACCCACGATATGTGATGGTCTCAACGGCCTAAAGAACACAATGATCCGACGACTCTAGCCCTTAAGATTCGATAGCAATGTGAAGAAGAAAGCAACGTAACTTGTTTAACTCTTGAGAAGTTTCAGAAAAAGGTAAAAGTGAAAAAGAAACTGACGGAAGTGTTTATATATATTTCTCGCATTGCTAACAAAACCCGGCAAAATAACTCGTAAAATCGATTTACTCGGTCGAGTACATAACTTACTCGGTCGAGTGCCCCCTACTCGATCGAGTAACCCACTTACTCGATCAAGTACCCATCAGCAGCCCACTGTTTCGAAATCACAACTCACTTACTCGATAGAGTAAGCCTTACTCGATAGAGTACCCTACATTACAGAAAACCGTAGTATTACAGTCTTCCCTCCTTAAAAATGAATTTCATCCCCGAAGTTCAAACCCATACTCAAAAACAAAACTCAAACCGGTTCAAAACATACTAACTTAACCATGACACAACAACGCAACAAAACTCAAAACAAAACCCCAACCATAACTCAATCCAACTCAAAACAACTACTAACTGTACAAAACTAACATAAAACTATAACAAAACCTTATGTGATCATCTCCTACTCCCTAAAAGAAACACGGTTATGTCCCCGTAACCACACATACCTAATCAAAAAGAGACGGATACCGCTCTCTCATAGCCTCTTCCGCCTCCCAAGTAGCTTTCTCAACCTCATGATTAGACCATAGAACCTTAAGCAACACCGTTTCCCCGGACCTAGTTTTCCGAACCTTGCGATGAAGAATCTGTTTTGGTACCTCAAGATAAGACAAACATTCATCCAACTCGATGTTCTCCACCTCTAGCACATGGTAAGGATCACTCACATACTTCCGTAAATGAGACACATGAAACACATTATGTACACGATCCAAAGTTGGTGGTAATGCTAACTGGTAAGCAACCTCTCCCACACGATCCAAAATCTCAAATGGTCATATGAACTTCTGGCTCAGGCTCAGCTTCCGTTTCTTACCAAACCGCATAACCCCTCGCATAGGAGATACTTTCAGAAGAACCTTATCCCCAACCTAAAACTCTATGTCACGACAATGTAAGTCTGCATAGCTCTTTTGTCGATCCTGGGCCGCTTTCATCTTTTGTCTAATCACTTTAACCTATTCTATCATCTCCTGTACCTTCTATGGACCTAAAACCACTGCCTCAGCGCTATCATCCCAGTAAATCGGACTCCTACACCTCCTCCCATACAAAGCCTTGAACGGTGTCATCCCAATACTCGTATGGCAGCTGTTCTTGTAAGAAAACTTGATCAAATCAAACCTATCTTCCCATCTACCACCAAACTCCATCACACAAGCTCGTAACATATCTTCCAGAGTCTTGATAGTTCTCTCTGTATGTCCATCTGTTGTAGGATGAAAAGCAGTACTCATATTTAAGGTAGTTCCCATCATCTCCTGCAACTCTTGCCGAAACCGAGAAATAAACCTCGCATCTCGATCTGACACAATGTCCTTAGGGACTCCATGTAACCTCACCACATGTTTCCTGTATCCATTAGCCAACTTAATGTTACTCCATGTATCCTTCATAGGAATAAAGTGAACTAACTTAGTCAAACAGTCAATATCACCCATATCATGTTATTACCCTGCTGGCTTGACACGGCTGTCGCAACCCTATTAAAAATAAACCAACCGGCTCTAACTAAATATATTAGAGGTAAGTCGGGCATCGTACACCACAGGGAGGCAGTCATTATCCATTTGTATTCTAGTCTGTCACGGTCACAAAATGGGGGGGTTTTGATTTGTTTTAAATAAACTACTGAACTTAATGTAATGCAATAAGAGAAACAACAATTAAAATAGCAAAATGAAATAAAGATGTGATCAAATAAAAAGAGAAAAATGCAAGGATGTCGGTTCACCATGATATCACACAATTCTGCTAAAGGTAAGGTCAGTCGTTCTAATGTGAGAAGGGTAAAGGAAAGGTCCTTCAGGTCCGCTATCCGCCCTAAAATACTACTACCTTAGCTTCTGCCCTCATTAGAGTAGTATATTGTTCATAACAGGTCTATTCATTCCAATCTTCCGATCTAGGTCTGAATTTAACCGGATGAATTAATTTAGAAGCGTCCACTCAACTAAACAACTACAATTGTATTGCTATGAATCAATTCTCACATTTAAAACCTCCTAATCTAATTATGACATCATTTATTTACTATCATGGCTCCCCTAATCCTAGCACTAAGGGATTTAGGTACTCGTATTCATGATGAAACTAACAACAATAGAACAAGCAATGGTAAACATGGTAAAACAATGAATTAAACGAAGTTGCATAAACTGAATAGCGATTATAACAAACTAACAGTAACAAAAGACAAGAGAATTAAAGGAGCAAATGAAATTAAATTAAATAGAAAACAGTAAGAGAGATTACAAAAGTTGAGATCCGGAAAATAGAGAGCAAAGTAACGTCCCAAGAGAAATGTCTACTCAATGATTAAAAGTAAAAGTATGAGATGATAAAGTGTCTTAGACCTAATTAAGCCCCTCCTTTATATAGGCGGGATACTTATTTAACCTAAAATCGAAACTAGGATATTAAGTAAATAAGATTACACGAGAAAATCTCGCATCAGATAGCAAAGTGCTCGATCGAGTACTTTCAAACTCCTCGATCGAACACTCTTCCAGCAAAACCTCTCGATCGAGTACTTAATATACTCGATCGAGGACCTCCAGAATAACACCTCTCGATCGAGAACAGCAGGGTGTCGATCGAGGTCTTCTCTGCATCCATAAGTACTCGATCGAACAAATAGGTCAGCAAAACCTCTCGATCGAGTATACTGCTACTGAACTCAGCTATGATCCGTTGATTTGGCATATAAAACATCTTCACGCTTCCCGAGGCAAAGGCAATCTTGCTCCAATTCTTTCATCTAAAAAAATGCAGGCTAAAGGGACAGTAAAAGGCATGATTCGGCTACTTTCAAGTCTATTCCTGCAAATAAAGCCAAACGAACCAAAGTAGACTACTCGGGGCATTTCGTAGTATAAAACTACGAGAATTACATGGAAATGCGTGCATAAAAGGCTTAAAAAGACTATATAAAATGCACGTATCTGTTGGGATTCATTAATCTCATTTAATTACTTATTCAATAAGTGAGAAACTAATTTAGTCATAAAATTAGTATAAGATCATAAGCATGCAAAACATAATATAAGAGTAAAGAAAATCAGTTCCTTACATTGTTGTCTCGGCAAAATGGGCACTAGCAAGGTCACCTACCTTGCTAGATCTTGAGCTTTCCTTAGTGGATGAGCAATATTCAAGTGTAGAATCTTTCCCCAAGGATTGTACCAAGGCAACACCATTAATAGATTTTATTAACATAAGACTATTATTAATAAAATCCTACCGTAAAAATTGACACAAAATATGTATTATGCTCTTGAAAATTTCGGTTCAAGAGGAGGTAATTTTATGAGCTCTCTTTTCTTTTACAAAGTATAGAGTTAATTTTTAGCACACTCTAAAAATATCACATACAATTTTTGTGTGTTCTCATAGAAATAAATGAACGAAAAATGAGAACAATTCACATTATCTAGGGTAAGGGGGAACCAGTTTTTGGAGGGAGGAAAAAGGGTGCCAATGCATGCACATTTGCTTTTTCGGTTGTTCTATTCAAGGTGTAGGCATGCAACCCTATCATATAGAGGTTAATCACGATGCCTTCCACTAAACAACTCAATTAAGGCACACTAACCCTTATCCCTCTAAAATACACGACACACCCATAATGTGGTAGTCCATTTTATTTTTGTCATTTGTCAATTGTGACATATGTGACATGTTACTTGACATGTTACATTATAATGTATTTTTAACATATTAAAAATCATCATATAATTAAATATGTCACATATAAAAATAATTAGTAATTCACAATTACTTGTACAAAAAAGGGTCATATAATCATAAACTACAACAACTTGTATTTATAATAAATTATTCATTCTATTTTAATTGTTTCATTAACAATAAATTAATCTAAATAATAAAAAAATTCGATTACTTAGACCGAATCTTATTTAATAAAATTACAATAAGACACGTAATTTTACTCAAAAAATCACTCGTCAATTTTAAGGAATTTAATTAACCCGTATCGACATACGATTAATTAAATAATCAATTAAGTGTTGGGAAATGTGTCCTCAACAATAGTGCGATCACATGATTTAAATATCATCATTAAATCTCATTTTAAGAATACATGTGGGATGTAATATTTTACAGTCAACTGGTCCACACATATCGGTAATGATTGGCTGACTAGAGTTTGACATTACTGTCGTGCGACGGTGGTGATCAGTTGATCCCCTTAGGTCATACCTATAGGGAAATACTCTTAATTGATTATTTAATTGATCGTATACCGATACGAGTTAATTAAATTGCTTAACATTGACGGATGATTTTGTGAGTATAATTTACGTATCTTATTGTAAATATGATTAAATGAGACACGGTCTAAGTAATCGAATTATTTTATTACTTAGATGAAATTATTGTTTACAGAAACAATTGAAACGGAATGAATAAATGATTATAAATACAGAATGTTGTAGTTTATAATTTGGAAACATTTTGGTACAAGTAATTACGAATTACTAGTCGATTTTGTAAATGACATATTTTATGAGTATGTTGATTTTTAATATGTTAAAAATACATTACATTGTGACATGTCATGTAACATGTTACATGTGACAAAATTGACAAATGACAAAATAAAATGGACCATCCATTTTATTATGAAAATGCCGAAATTAGAGGGAGTATATGATATACATTGTGTTTTTATCTTGAGTGGAAAACACAATAATTATATCTAAAGGAGTAGCCATGCACACCTATGCTTTTGAGAAGAGCAAAAATAAAAGGTATTGGGCTACCTACCCAAGGCTCCCTCTCTCTTCTCTTTTTCGGCCCTATCAAAAGAAAGAGAGCAATTTTTCCTCTAAAAATTTCATTCATTCTTTTTCCATAACATTTTTCTAGTGAAAGAAATGTATCTTTCTCTACATCTTGTGAAATCTAGAGAAATAAAAACACACATAATCTCCTCTCTTGACCGAGATATTCAAGAGTAAAATTACAATTTATATTGTGTCAATTTTATAGTAAAACTAATATTATTACTAGATCTAAATAATATTAGTTATTAAGAGTTTTCCTTGGGTATATATGCTTTTGGGAGGGATTCTATACTTGAATCCTTGTTCTTCCATTTGGAAAGCTCAAGAACTAACAAGAAGGAGATCTTGTTAGTGCCCAATATGACCGAAATTATTATGGTGAGAAAATGATTTCTCCTCTATTTTATCATTTGTTTGCATGCATAAAATCCATATTTAATTTTATGACAAATTAATTTTATGACATATATGAATATGTTAGTAATGAGATCTACTTTTCCTTCAATCGGTATCAAGAGCCATGGTTGTTTGCATGCAAATCGGTTAAAAGTTTTTCCGAGTTATAAAGATTAACATATAAAACTTGTAAAATTTGTGTTATTATGATATATCACGAAATAAATTCATGCATGTTAATTTTTCTGGTCCTAAAATGTTTTAGGATATTTTGGTTAATTTTACGGATTTTTATTGTTCATATTATACAATAATGACATTTAAATATGATTTTATGAGTAAAAATGTCATTTTCGATCTAAAATTAGCTATACTTCGAATTTTCTAGTGATTTTTGGATATGTTGTCACATATATTATTTTGAGATAACCTATAAATTTTCATAATTTTTGGACTTGTTATGCTCGAAAAATGGATTTTTCATTATTAAATTCGGATTTAGGTGAAAAATAGGTTAATATGAGTTAAATTTCGAATCTGGTCATATAAAATTAATATGTTGTCACATGAAATTTTACAAGATGTGTGTAAAATAATTGGCTATAAAGAAGTCTTTTTGCATGATTTATGGATTTTTGAAGAAAAATAGCATAAATAGTGACATTATTAGTGTAAAATTAATAAAACATAATCTATGACTTAAGAAAAACGTCTAATGTTGCTTTTTATTATCTTTTCAGATCTAAAATTGAAAAAGTTAATGAATATAATTTTTCCATGTTTTTATGATTATTTTAGTTAAAACCGATAAACCGCAACATTGTTTTTCCGGAAAAATTTCGAAATTTTTAACCTATGTTTTTGAACATTATGAGTGTCATGGTATTTTTCCAGAATGTTCATGAGTTTATGTAATTTTTGTGATTGTAAAATGTTGAAATCACGCAAATCCGTAAAAACCGAGTAATATACGATATTGGCTAATTAAAGGCGATTTAGCATAAAATGGAGCATGTTCTTACATATTATAATGCTGCATTTTTCTTTATGATTGTCATAATTTTTAATTTATGTAATTTTGAATTATGTAATTTTACTTAGTATGGCCTTAGATTTTAATTGGTATTTCCCGAAATGTATGGGAATATCGATTCGGTTGTAATTTTATTGTGATCTCGTATCACCGTTTTGTAATTTAATAGATTTATTTTATTTTAGTTACAAATGTATAATAGGAAATTATGTAATTTATTATGTAATTTTATTCATTCCGGAGTTCCCAAAGACGGATTTCTTCAAGAATGGCGATACATAAAGACGGTGTTACCTCGAGATGCGTGCCACAACCGAAGTTCAAGGGACCAATGGAGTTGGTTTCCGAATATGTAATAGTTAAATAGTTTTTCTATTTTAGGAAAGGTCATACTAGGATTTATTTATTTTTATGCTTGCATTTTATTTTATGTCACATGCATCGCTAAATCGCCATAACTAAAACATGCATTTTCTTTTATCGAGTTTATCGACCGTGTCAATTAAAATTATCGTAGTTCACCGCTTTAGTTCACTTAAAACGTGATAGATAATAAATTGACATGACCTCTCGCTAAAATAAACAATTGAGACTTAGCCTTACCAAATAGTAGAAACCATGAAAACCTATTTCGTGAGGGAGTGCACTCGGCCACACCGGGGTACAAACCTTGTTACGTAGGGGAAGTGGGTGATAAATGTCTATCCACCGAATTCATGTTGATGAGGGTTTTATCGGCCACACCGTGCCCAAGTTAATGTGGGTTTGGATCATGGACACATTTATTCGAAATTTGGATTGAACTCAACAAAAGTTTTTCGATAAGGGTTTCATCGGCCACACCGTCCCCTTGTTGAATGTGTTTTGGGCTAAAGATAAATGTTAATGTAATATTATCAACCAAGAGTTCTAAAAGTAGAATCGATTAAAGCGTTAATCCACCGAGTTATATTGATAAGGGTTTTATCGGCCACACCGTGCCCAAGTTAATATGAATTTTGGTCTTGGAATCATTTATCATAATTGGGTAGAGGTCACGATGTAAATTCTTTACTTGTTATTTACAAGTATTAATAAAACGATAAATGTTATGTTTTCCACTATTCCGTTATCATATTGTTCTATTTCTTTACCACAATTCATATACGATATCATTTCGTTTTTTGATTCAAATCTCCATTAAAATATCGTAACTAAAGACAAAATTTGAATTTTCTTCTAAAACCTCAAATGAACCATTGTTAAGGATCTCTTGTAAAGAGTATAGATTAAAAGTTATTCATTATCAAACAGGTTTTTGATTCTTGACTAACACATCTACTTACAATGAATTGTTTCTAATTTTGGTAACTAGATTTGTTGGAAATCAAAATTGACCAAAATAACGCAACCACTTCAATGAAAGTTTTAAGACTAAAACGAACAAATGAAGAGTAATCTTCATGAATTCAATTTTGCTTCTCAAAGCAAAGACTCATTGAAATAAGTGGGAGCATTCTCTTAAACCGTTAAGATGAGGACGAGGTTCAAGAAGTAAAGATAATAATGGAATTGATACAAGGTAATGTTAAAGGTAAAGTTGTTGAGAATGACGATACTAAACCTATCAATTCCGACCGATAAAGTTTCCATTGTCTTAAATGTTGGACACTAGAAAGGAAACTACCCCAAATTATTGAAGAATCAACAAATTAGTTGTGGGACATCTAATAGGATCTTCTTCTTTAAATGTTTATATGATTGGCATAAATTTTGCTAGTACCACTTCACAATATTAGAAACCGGTGGTGGTTTACATCGTTGTACTTGATACATAGAATGATTAGAATATGACGACTAGCATCAATGATGTCGAGAGATAGAGTCATTGTGTACTCAATCTAGTTTTCGGATTTGGAGTTGTACTTAATTGTGACTATTAAGTACATAAACTCTAAATAAGAATACATACTTGTTAAGATACAAAAGAGGTTTCACTTTTGTGACCCTTTACACCACGATTTGATATATGGCTAGCCCATTATCAAGGTGATAATATTCTAAACCAAACTAGAATGATATATCATGAAGATGATGCAAGACTCAAATTGGTAACCCAAGATTAAACCTTAAATTTTGGAATGATGAACGCAAAGAGTTATCGAGTACTCTTGAAACCATTAGATTGTTAATGGTATATGCGTATCTTGTATTCAAAGCAAGATGTCTTGTGCCTTTTGGTTGAAAAGGAGATCGAGATTGTAAATCATTGATCCAAAATAGGTTGATCATTTTCTTTTACCAACGATTTAAGTTGACACTAATATGTTCACTTAATAAGGTAAATAGAAAAATCTTTGAAGAAGTTTAAAGAGTTCAAGGAATCACGATTTAGTCGTGATGGGATTATCAAAGTGAAGACTTTGATATAAGCCATAGGAAATGTGATATAGTATCACAAGTTAATCTCTCTTAGCACGCATTATGGAATAATGTGTGATTAGATAAGAAATCAAACGCTATTCGATATGGTTTGGACTTCAATCAAGTTACTTTGAGTTACTTGATCCTTTTGGGGATTTTATCATTTTGTCTAAATTATTTTTCCACTAAATCAAATCATATGAGATATGAAATGGTAAGGGTACCATGTTTGTAAGTATTCACAAGAAACAAATACTCATTTTTCCCTTTTCAATTATCACGAGCACGACGGGTTTGCGGCTCATGAAGCTGTCTTTCTAAAATACAAGTTTATTTCTAGAAGACAGAGTGGGAGAAATTATTCAAGAGCCACAAAGAATGTTATGTTGCAAGAAACTGGTCTTTCTTGGCTACATGAGACGTTTTGTGTAAAACATTATACATTGTTTCTTCAATACCTAGGAGGTTAAATTCGTCACTTGTTAAAAATGATGAATTCATGCTACTTTTAAGAAAGTAAAGAGCTTATAACTTACAAAAGAAATTGTTTGATTCAAGTTGATTACTTCTAGAAAGTAATGAACATATGACTTACATAAGAGTGTTTAAGTCACAACTCAATACAAGGCTTAGAGCCATGAGAATCCGAAATAAAAGGCTTGATTAGTTACAAAGGGTTTTGCACTAATAAAGAGATATTTCAAAGCAAGATTGGTTGCAAAGGGTTTTGCACTAATTGAAATGCTTAAGTCTATTTGGATCTTCTTAGGGATTGTGTTTCATTATGAAGTTATGAAATACGTAGCAAGTGAATCTAAAACCCACTTCTTCAAAAGAAGGAATGTATTCAATACATGTCATGAGTTTTGTAGATTCTTGCAATCCTAAGATAATGTGAAACTTAAGAGAGGGTCTTAAGTAGGACATTCATGAGTTGGAATCAACATTTTGATCATGTGATAAAACATTTCTCGATAAGTCGAGAAGTTATGTTTACACATGGAGTTTAGTGGGAGTTACGAAAGTTTTAATTAGTCCGATATGTGGATGACATATTAATCATCGAGAATGATTTAAGACTTTTGGAGTATTATAATACATCTTGAATATCCGGATTTATGAAGATAAATCCACATGATATTAGCGTCAGTAAGAAGTCTTATGTTGATAAGATTCATGACTAGTTCAATTAAATTGAACATATTTGATTGATTTCATTTGCTTCCGCTGCCGAATCAATTAAAAAGAAATGATGTATAACACTTCATATGCTTTGAGTATGATGAATTGTTTTCAAAATTGAATTTTAGTAATCTTTGCCAAGTAAGCCATAAAGATTACCCTTAAGTACTTGCAGAAGCATTAAGGAAGTAAAGCAAAGTGTTTATGATGCAATTTTGTGTAAGGGTGTTACACAAGTGACAATTGACAATTGAGATTGCGCATGGTTTCCGACAAAACCATAATCAAAACACATCAGGATGGTTAAGATACCATTGTGGCAATGTTAATTAAGAAGTAGAATTTCTAGAATCGTTCTAGGCAATAAAGAACAATATGAAATGTTTACAATGGAAATTGAGTACACTTGCAATCATGAGATGTGCAAGAGGATGAATCTCGCACACTGTGAAAACAGTGGGAGCTATTCTTAGGCTAGAGGACCTATGTCTTGATTGAATCTCGACACGTACTCAGAATGTTTTGTGATGCAAATGTATACATTACAAAGGAAAACAAGTATGTAGTAAGGTTGAGTAAGGTACAAGAAGTTGATAAAACCTACTGACCAAAGCCTTCTCATAGGCTAAACATGATAAGTCATGTCATTTCAATTAAATTGTAATGAACAACTACATACAAGATCAAATTAGATTATAGAATATGAAGTAGTAATCAAGCATTGACTATTCATATGTGATAATCGCATTTGTCGTTTGAGTTTTACTCTAAAACTCTTCTTCTTCTTTTATACTTCGTTACATCCAAACGGGTTGTAGAGACAACATTGAACACCGTTAAAGTGAACACGGATTAGCATTGTATTCGCCCATAGTCACTTGTATGAGGTGACGTCTCGAAGTGACTAGAGTGTGATGCGATTGATGGTAAGTTCAAGTACCATAGAGTCATGTGAGATGACTAGTCGATCACATAGGCAGACTGTTAGGAACACTTTGTCGGGCAGTGACCGCTTATAGAGTTCTGGCAAATTTATAAAGCCTGGTCGTGGAGAGAGCTACTATAGTATTCTAATGAGTCGATTCTTTTGACTAAAGACTATTCGCCTAAGACGGCACAGTTTCAGATTAACTTTGATTTGTGTTACTACGACCTTCGTAAATGGGGTCAAATGGGCATATTTTGGGTTATGATGGTTGTGGCTAGTCGAAGGGAATAAGTGCGATAGGAATTATCCACCCCCTTGTCAGGGTTATAACAATATCTCAGGGCCACTCGAGGAGTAATGAACTGGAAATGCGTGGCCACGCTCGGAAGGTTTCTATGATAGGTAAATCCGGTCAACCAGTTATTCTCCAGATCGAGGAAACTACTCTCGATATGATCACTTGCAAGTACGACCTGAAAGACACCTTGCATTGAGTGGGAGATAGTAATAGGACAAGAGAATTGGTGACGCACACTTGTCGAGGACAAGTGGGAGATTGTTGGGAAATGTGTCCTCAACAATAGTGCGATCACATGATTTAAATATCATCATTAAATCTCTTTTTAAGAATACATGTGGGATGTAATATTTTACAGTCAACTGGTCCACACATATCGGTAATGATTGGTGACTAGAGTTTGACATTACTCGTAGTGCGTGCGACGGTGGTGATCATTTGATCCCCTTAGGTCATACCTATAGGGAAATACTCTTAATTGATTATTTAATTGATCGTATACCGATACGAGTTAATTAAATTGCTTAAAATTGACGGATGATTTTGTGAGTATAATTTACGTATCTTATTGTAAATATGATTAAATGAGACACGGTCTAAGTAATCGAATTATTTTATTACTTAGATGAAATTATTGTTTACGAAACAATTGAAACGGAATGAATAAATTATTATAAATACAGAATGTTGTAGTTTATAATTTGGAAACATTTTGGTACAAGTAATTACGAATTACTAGTCGATTTTGTAAATGACATATTTTATGAGTATGTTGATTTTTAATATGTTAAAAATACATTACATTGTGACATGTCATGTAACATGTTACATGTGACAAAATTGACAAATGACAAAATAAAATGGACCATCCATTTTATTATGAAAATGCCGAAATTAGAGGGAGTATATGATATACATTGTGTTTTTATCTTGAGTGGAAAACACAATAATTATATCTAAAGGAGTAGCCATGCACACCTATGCTTTTGAGAAGAGCAAAAATAAAAGGTATTGGGCTACCTACCCAAGGCTCCCTCTCTCTCTCTCTTTTTTTCGCCCTATCAAAAGAAAGAGAGCAATTTTTCCTCTAAAAATTTCATTCATTCTTTTTCCATAACATTTTTCTAGTGAAAGAAATGTATCTTTCTCTACATCTTGTGAAATCTAGAGAAATAAAAACACACATAATCTCCTCTCTTGACCGAGATATTCAAGAGTAAAATTACAATTTATATTGTGTCAATTTTATAGTAAAACTAATATTATTACTAGATCTAAATAATATTAGTTATTAAGAGTTTTCCTTGGGTATATATGCTTTTGGGAGGGATTCTATACTTGAATCCTTGTTCTTCCATTTGGAAAGCTCAAGAACTAACAAGAAGGAGATCTTGTTAGTGCCCAATATGACCGAAATTATTATGGTGAGAAAATGATTTCTCCTCTATTTTATCATTTGTTTGCATGCATAAAATCCATATTTAATTTTATGACAAATTAATTTTATGACATATATGAATATGTTAGTAATGAGATCTACTTTTCCTTCATTAAGAGCATTACCCTATAGGTATGACCTTAGGGGATCAACTGATCACCACCGTCGTACGACAGTAATGTAAAACTTTAGTCAGCCAATCATTACCGATATGTGTGGACCAGTTGACTAAGAAGTATTACTTTCCCTCATGTATTCTTAATATGAGATTTAAACATGTGATCTCAATATGATCACCAATGTGATCGCATTATTGTCAGGGACACTCCAACAATCTCCCACTTGTCCTCGACAAGTGTGCGTCATCAACTCTCTTGTCCTATTACTATCTCTCACTCAATGCAAGGTGTCTTTCAGGTCGTACTTGCAAGTGATCATATCGAGAGTGGTTTCCTCGATCTGGAGAACAACTGAATGACCGGAATTATCTACCATAGATACCTTCCGAGCGTGGCCACGCATTTCCAGTTCATTACTCCTCGAGTGGCCCTGAGATATTGTTTTAACCCTGACAAGGGGTGGAAAATTCCAATCGCACTATTCCCTTCGTCTAGCCACAACTCATCATAACCCAAAATAAGCCCTTTATCCCCATTTACGAAGGTCGTAGGAACATAAATCAAAGTTACTCTGAAACTGTGCCATCTTTGGAGAATAGTCTTTAGTTAAAAGAATCGACTCATTAGAATACTATAGTAGCTCTTGCCACGACCAGGCTATATAAATTTGCCAGAACTCTATAAGCGGTCATTAGGCCCGACAAAGTGTCCCTAACAGTCTGCCTATGTGATCGACTAGTCATCGCATATGACTCTATGGCACTTGAACTTGCCATCAATCGCATCACACTCTAGTCACTTCGAGACGTCACCTCATACAAGTGACAATGGGCAAATACTATGTTAATCCGGGTTCACTTTAACGGGATTCAACATTGTCTCTACAACCCGTTTGGATGTAACAAAGTATAAAATGAGTTTTTAGATTTAAAAACTCGAACGACAAATGTGATTATCACATATGAATAGTCAATACCTGATTACTACTTCATATTCTTATAATCCAATTTGATCTTGTATGTAGTTGTTCATCTCAATCCAATTGAAATGACATATGACATGACTCATCATGTTAAGCCTATGAGAAGGCTTTGGTTAGTAGGTTTTATCAACTTCTTGTACTTTACTCAACCTTACTACATACTCGTTTTCCTTAGTAATGTATACATTTGCATTACAAAACTTTCTGAGTACGTGTCTAGATTCAATCTAGACATAGGCTCTCTAGCCTTAGAATAGCTCCCACTGTTTTCAAAGTGTGCGGGACCTATCCTCTTGCACATCTCATGATTGCAAGTGTACTCAATTTCTGTTGTAAGCATCTATCATTGTTATTTATTGCCTAAAACAATTCTTGAAAATCCATTTCTTAAATAACATAGCCACAATGGTTCCTTAACCATCTTTAGGTGTTTTGAATATGGTTTTTGTCTGAAACCTTATGCAATCTCAACAGTCATTAGTGTAAGCCCTTACACAAATTTGTGAATTGCATCAATAACACTTAACTTTACATCCTTACTGCTTCCTCAAGCACTTAAGAGCAACTTATATGGCTACCTGGTAAGAATTACTTAAATTCGATTTGAAACTATTCATCATACTCAAAGTATATGAAGTGTCATACATTATTTCCATTTAATTGATTTGGCAGCGGAAGCAAATGGAATCAATCAAATATGTTCAACTTGATTGAACTAGTCATGAATCTTATCAACATAAGAATTCCTTTTTGATGCCAATATCATATAGATTTATCTCCATAAATCAAGATATCTTTAGATGTATTATATTTTTCCAACTCTTAAATCATTCCCAATGATCAATATGTCATCCACATATTAGACTAATTAAAATTACCGTAACTCCCACTAAACTCTATGTATAAACACAACTTCTCGACTTATCGAGAAAAGTTTTATAACATGATCAAAACATTGATTCCAACTCATTGATGTCCTACTTAAGACCATCTCTTAAGTTTTACATTATCTTAGGATTGCAAGAATCTATAAAACTCGTGGCATGTATTGAATACATTCCTTCTAATTGAAGAAGTGGGTTTTAGATTCCCTCGCTATATATCATCATAATGAAATACAATCGCTAAGAAGATCCAAATAGACTGAAGCATTTCAACTAGTGCAAAAACCCTTTGCCACCAATCAAACTTTGATATCTAACAAATCCACATGGAATTTATTTCGGATTCACATGGCTTTAAGCCTTGTATTGAGTTGTGACTTAAACATTCTCATGTAAGTCATATGTTCATTACTTTCTAGAAGTAACACTAAATCATCATCTTCAACAAGTGATGAGATTAACCTCCTAGGTTTTGAAGAAACAACTGTTGGAATATGTATCCTCCGACAATAATGCGATCACGACAGTTGATCATGATGATCACATGTTTAAATCTCATTATAAAGGATACAATTGGGAAGTAATATTTTACTGTCAACTGGTCCACACATATCGGTAATGATTGGCTGACTAGAGTTTGACATTACTGTCGTGCGACGGTGGTGATCAGTTGATCCCCTAGGTCATACCTATAGGGCAACACTCTTAATTGATCATTTAATTGATATAACGTTACGAGTCAATTAAAATATTTAAAATTGACGGAAGATTTTGGAAGAATTATTTACGTATCTCATTGAAGTTTGATTAAATGAGATACGGTCTGAGTAACCGAATTGTTTCATTACTCAGATGAAATTATTGTTTAAGGAAACAATTGAAATTGAATGAATTATTATAAATACAAGTTATTGTGATTTATAAATTGGTAAAATATTTTGGTACAAGTAATTATGAATTACTAAGTCGATTTTTGTGTATGACGTATTTTTATTAATACGTTGATTTTTAATATGTTAAAAATACATAACAAATTTATGTTTCAAATGACATGTGACATAAGACAAATTGATATTTTGACAAAGATAATATGAAGTCCATATTATCTATGTGTGCCGAAAATTAAGAGGAGGATTAGGCTTAAATTAAGTTGATTTTGTTAGTGGTAAGCACAATAATTACCTACTAAACTAGCCATGCAACCCTAATGCTCATTGTGAAGAACAACTCTAGCATGCATTGGCTCCCTTTGCCCCCCTCTTCCACCCGATTTTTTGAGATGAAAAACCACTTTGGTTTTTCATCTTATTTTACCTAATATACACTAAAATGTAGTTATTGTATTATTAATTATTCATTCATCTAAAATTTGAGTTTTAGAAAGATAAAACTCTTCTTTTCTCTTCCTTCTCTCTAACCAAAAAATAGAGAGTTCCATAATATTTTTGGGTCAATTTTTCTTACAAAATTAATATTGTCTAGTATTCATAATATTAATTTTAATTAAGAGTGTTCTTTGGGCATTAAGCTTTGGGAGAGATCCTACACTTGGATCTTAGTTCTTCCACTAAGGAAAGCACAAGAACAAGAGAGAAAGGAGATCTCTCTTGTGCCCATATAAACCAATATTCCAATGTAAGATAAATATTTCTTCTTTATATTGTTTATAAGTTTTCATGCATAAGATCACCATTAATTTTATGACAAATTAAAATATAACATATAGGAATATGTTAAGTATATAGATCTACTTTTCCTTCAACAACGTCTCATGTAGCCAAGAAAGTAGCCAAGAAAGACCAGTTTCTTGTGACATGCAATTCTTTTGTGGCTCTTGAATATTTTCTCCCACTTTGTCTTCTAGAAATAAACTTGTATTTTAGAAAGACAGCTTCACGAGCCACAAACCCGTTGTACTCGTGATTATTGGGAGGGAGAATGAGCACTTGTTTCTTTTAAAACTTACAAGCATGATACCCTACCATTTCATATGTCATATGAATCGTTTAGATTTAGTGGAAAAATTATTTTAGACAAAATGATAAAATCCCCAAAAATAAGATCAAGTAACTCAAAGTAACTTGATTAAAGTCCAACCATATCGAATAGGGTTTGATTTCTTCATTTAACCACACCTTATCCCATAATATGTGCTAAGAGAGATTAACTTGTGATACTATATCACATTTCCTTTGGCTTATATCAATGTCTTTACTTAGATAATCCCATCACGACTAAATCGTGATTCTTTGAACTCTTTGAACTTCTTAAAAGATTTCTTCTTTGTACCTCATTAAGTGAATACTAAAGTATAAACTTAATCGTCGGTAAAAGAAAATGATCAACCTTTACTAGATCAATGATTTGTATCTTCGATCTCGCTCCTTTTCAATCAAAAGGCACGAGACATCTTGCTTTGAATACAAGATACGCATATACCATAAGATTGACAATCTAATGGTTCCAAGAGTACTCGGTAACTCATTGCGTTTATCATTCCAGAATTTAGATTTAATCTGGGTTACCAATTTGAGTCTTGCATCATCTACGTGATATATCATTCTAGATTGGTTTAAAATATAATCACCTTGATTATAGGCTAGCCATAAATCAAATCGTGGTGTATTGGGTCACATAAGTGAAACCTTTTTTGTGTCTTAACAAAATTATATTTTTATTTAGAGTTTATGTACTTAATTGTCTTAATTAAGGTACAACTTTAAACCCAAAAACTAGATTGAGTACACAATGACTCTAGTTTCATCTCTCGACATAATTTGATGCTAGTCGTCATATTCTAATCATCCTATGCATCGAATACAATGATGAAAACCACCACCGGTTTCTAATATTGACGAAGTGGTACTAGCAAAATTTATGTCAATCAAATAAACATTTAGAGAAGAAAATCCCATTAGATGTCCAACAACTAAATTTCTAGTTCTTCAATAATTTGGGGTAGTTTCCTTTCTAGTGTCCAACACTTCCAAAATAGAAACTTTATAAGTCGGTATTGATAGGTTTAGTATTGTTATTCTCAATAACTTTACTTTTATCTTTCCTTGTATCAATACCATTCCAGTTTTACTTCTTGAACCTCGTCATTTCCTTAACAATTAAGAGAATGCTCCCACTCATTTTCAATGAATCTTTGCTTAGAGAAGCAAAGTTGAATCTTGTGAAGACTACTCTTCAATTCAATCGTTTAGTCTTAAAACTTTCATTGAAGTGGTTGCTTTATTTTGGTCAATTACGATTTCTAACAAATCTAATTACCAAAATGATTTAACGTTTCAAAGTACTTAATTCGATTAAGCACATGAAAAATAATCCATTGTACGTAGATATGTTAGTCAAGAATCAAAAACCTTTTTGATCATGAATAACTTTTATCTATACTTTTCACAAGAGATCCTTCCAATGGATAACACGAGGTTTTAGAAGAAAAATTCATATTTGTCTTTAAGTTACGATGTTTTAATGGAGATTTTGTACTATAATCGAAATGATATCGTATAAATTGAGGTAAAGAAATAGAACAATACGATAACGTAATAATGGAAAACTAACATTTATCGTTATTATAATACTTGTAAATATTTTAACTAGTAAAACATTTACATAGTGACCTCTACCCAACTATGATAAATGATCCCGAGATCCAAATTCATATCAATTCGGGCATGGTGAGCCGATTCATCCCTTATTAATATAACTCGGTAGATTAACTCTTTAATCGATTCTACTTTTAGAACTCTCGGTCGATAAAATTACTCTAATATTTATCTTTAACCCGGAACATATGCGACTATGGTCACAAATACTTCCGTTGAGCTCAATCCAAATTTTGAAGTAATAACATTTTACTACCCACTTAACCAACGTAACTAGGTTTGTATTACGGTGAAGCCGGATTAACTCCCTTATAAAATTGGGTTTCGTGGGTTCTACTATTTGGTAAGGCTAAATCTCAATTATTAATTTAGCGAGAGGTCATGTCAATTTATTATCTATCATGTTTTAAGTGAACTAAAGCGGTGAACTACGATAATTATAATTGACATGGTCGATGACTCGATTAAATAAAATGCATGTTTAGTTATGGCGATTTAGCGATGCATGCAAACATATAAAGAAAATGAAAAGCATAAATATAAAGTCCTAATATGGTCTTTCTAAAATAGTAAATCTAATAAAATATTACAAATTCGGAAAACAACTCCTTGGTCCCTTGAACTTCGGTCTTGGCACGCATCTCGAGGTAACACCGTCTTCATGAAAACTCCGGGAAATTGCAAAATAATAAATAAAAATTACATAATTTCCTATTATACATTTGTAATAAAAATAAATCTATTAAATTACAAAACGGTGATACGATATCACAATAATTACAACCGAATCGATATTCCCATGCATTTCGGGTAATACCAATTAAAAAAACTAAGGCCATACTAAGTAAAATTACATAATTAAAAAATTATATAAATCAAAAATATGACAATCATAAATAAAATGCAGCATTAAAATATGTATGAACATGCTTAAATTTATGCTAAATCGCCTTTTAAGAGCCAATATCGTATATTACATCGGTTTTTATGGATTTGCGTGATTTAACTTATTAAAATCACAATATGTTACATAAATTCATATTTATGTTCAAGTCAATTACCCTAACCATCTTAGGACTCAAAACTTAGTCTTCACTAATATTTTGACAATAATTCAACTTGATTTCTTAATATTGTTCATAATCGACCCAAAAATACAATTTTATATTATAAACTCCAAATTAAATTATAATAATTTCAAAATTTAAAATTCTGACTCATGAACATTATGGAAAAATACCATGACACTCATAATGTTCAAAACTTAGGTTAAATATTACGAAAATGTTTTGAGAAAAACATCGTTGCGGTTTATCGGTTTATCAAATATGACCATTAAAATATGAGAAAATTAATTTTAATCAACTTTTCACTTTTAGATCTTAAATGTGGGATAAAATGCAACATATGACGTTTTTCTTTAGTCATGAAATATGTTTTAGCATTATAGGCTAATTTAAGTCACTATTTATTGGATTTTTAATCAAAAATTCATAAATCATGCATATGGAGTTCAATCCATCTAAGATTTTTACACACACTGAGTAAAAATGCATGTGACAACATATTAAATTTTCATGACCATATTTGAAATATAACTCATATTAACCTAATAAACTTTTTAAATTCGATTTAAACTTAGAAAATTCATATTTTATGCAAAATAACATAGTTTTTCACGAAATTTAATATGCAACCAGTAGATAATATATGTGAAAACATATCCAAAAATCACTGAAAAATTCAAAGTTTAGCTATTTTTCGTCCAAAAATGCCATTTTTCTCATATAAATCACATTTTAATGCCAATAATATATATAATGAACAATAAAATCCATAAATCAACCCAAATATCCCAAAAACATTTTAGAACCAGAAAATTTTAACATGCAAAATTATTTCGTGATTTATCTTCATAAATCCTAAAAACAAGTTTTATTTGTTAACTAATTAACTCGTAAAAACAAACCCGATTTTGCATGCAACAACCTTGTGCTCTGATACCACTTGTTGGGATTCATTAATCTTATTTAATTACATATTCAATAAGTGAGAAACTAATTTAGTCGTAAAATTAGTATAAGATCTTATGCATGCAAAACTTAATATAAGAGTAAAAAAATCGGTTCCTTACATTGTTGACTCGGCAAAATAGGCACTAGCAAGGTTACCTACCTTGCTAGATCTTGGGCTTTCCTTAGTGGATGAGCAAGATTCAAGTGTAGAATCTCACCCCAAGGATTGTACCAAGGCAACACCCTTAATAGATTTTATTAACATAAGACTAGTATTAATAAAATCCTACCGTAAAAATTGACACAAAATATGTATTATGCTCTTGAAAATTTCGGTTCAAGAGGAGGTAATTTTATGAGCTTTCTTTTCTTTTTCAAAGTATAGAGTTAATTTTTAGCACACTCTAAAAATATCACATACAATTTTTGTGTGTTCTCATAGAAATGCATGAATGAAAAATGAGAACAATTCACATTATCTAGGGTAAGGGGGAACCGGTTTTTGGAGGGAGGAAAAAGGGTGCTAATGCATGCACATTTGCTTTTTAGGTTGTTCTATTCAAAGTGTAGGCATGCAACCCTATCATATAGAGATTAATCACTATGCCTTTCACTAAACAACTCAATTAAGGCACTCTAACCCTTATCCCTCTAAAATACACGGCACACCCATAATGTGGTAGTCCATTTTATTTTTGTCATTTGTCAATTGTGACGTATGTGACATGTTACTTGACATGTTTCATTATAATGTATTTTTAACATATTAAAAATCATCATATAATTAAATATGTCACATACAAAAATAATTAGTAAATCACAATTACTTGTACCAAATATAATCATAAACTACAACTTATATTTATAATAAATTATTCATTCTATTTTAATCGTTTCATAAACAATAAATTAATCTAAGTAATAAAACAATTCGATTACTTAGACTGAATCTTATTTAATCATATTACAATAAGACACGTAATTTTACTCACAAAATCACTCGTCAATTTTATGGAATTTAATTAACCCGTATCGACATACGATTAATTAAATAATCCATTAAGAGCATTACCCTATAGGTATGACCTTAGGGGATCAACTGATCACCACTGTCGTACGACAGTAATGTCAAACTCTAGTCAGCCAATCATTACCGATATGTGTGGACCAGTTGACTAAGAAGTATTACTTTCCCTCATGTATTCTTAATATGAGATTTAAACATGTGATCTCAATATGATCAACAATGTGATCGCATTATTGTCGGGGACACTCCAACAGTATCAAATCTCCCCAAACCAAACCTTTGCTTGTCCCCAAGCAAATATATACAACTAACTAACTAATGGAGTGGAGTAAGAACTCAGAGCTAGCTACAAATAGTCTACGCATACCGATTTAATGCAAACAAATTGACACTTATTGCAAAACTTGTCAAATGCAAATGAATTTTAAGATGTTTGTAATAAAGCTGAACTATCGACCTTGCAAGACCTTTGAGTATGGACTCTCACGGGTCACTCTTCTCTCATAAAGCAAAGGGTAAGCAATTGAATGTAATAGAGAAAGAAATATAGCCGCTCACCTAAACTAATATGATAGACAATTCTAACTACCGTACATACATTCCAACCAAACAAGGTCCCGTCACAGCCGACGGCTTACAAAAGTATAGAAAAGTGAGGTAATGGGTAAGAAGGGCAAAACATTTTTGGATATGTGAGGTAATAAGCCAAGCTAGCTACCTAAACAGAACCAAAATAAATAATATCCGCTTCTAATCCATCTAAAACCTGAAACACAATTGCCTTAAATTGGCATAAAAGCTCACTAACCAACACAAACAACTCCTCATAAGATAAAGATAAGAGCATAGGAGTAAAACCGACTTTATTCAATCTTTTTTCAATTCTTTTCCTTTTCTTTCTTCCTTTTCCTCGGTTTTTTTCTTTTTTTTCATTTTTCAACTTCTTTTTTCAATTCCATTTCCCCTTCTTTCTTTTCTACCAACTCCATCTTTACAAAAAAAAACCAAATTGGCACAATAAACAATATACCCGCGAAAACAATCTAAACTAGCTTGACAAGGCAGGCTATGTTTGGGATGTAGTTAAGAGGTCAAAAGGCAAATTTGGCTAATTGTGGAGTTAAATGGGTAAAAATAGAAGAAAGGGGACGTAAGCATCTCCCTGAATGTGACACCAACCACTAACCCAAATATATGTAGGCAAAAAGCAAATGAGTTTCATATATGTGCAAATTAATGATACATGCTATGCAAGGAGTAACTACTCACAATCCTAGATGAACTGGTCATAAATGACACTAGTTTTAAGGCTCTAAATCTTAGAAAATATGAGTAGATTGCCAAAATTTCAGGTCAAGTCTATTTGTTCAGCTAAATTTTAACATTAACTCGTAGATATGCGAAAAGACAAAGCTAGAAAATATTAATTTTTGCAAGGCTTAAGTAAAAAGGACCAAAAGTAGTGCAATTTCATCATTGAAATATACCGTTTCGACTCAACCTAAATGCAAAAGTAAACATGATTTTTTTTTTTGGATTTTTCATTTTTTTTGAAAATAAAAGACAATGCAAAAAGAAAATGCAATAAACGTGAATGCAAAACAGATGCAAATGCAGACTCAAAGGATGCATTACCCTCCCCAAACCAAAACGGACAATGCCCTCATTGTCCTCCAGCATACACCTGCAGAATAATAGGGGATGGGGGAAAATATGCCCAAATGCAAAACTAAATGAAATAAACTAAAAGGAGATGAAAAGTAATAATGAACAAAAATACTTACAAGACGAACTTCCTCAAACCAGTCATCAAACTGGGGAAGTGAGTAAGCCAGCACACTACTCGTCACCACCCTCCTCGTCAACCACCTCGTAGGTGGGGTCCTCCTCTCCTCTCCACCTCTGATGATCTCTCGCGTCTAAGTCAGCTCGGATCCTCTCCTCTCTCTCAGCAGTGTCCTCCTCGCTCTGAGGCTGAGGGTACTGATGAGAGGTGTCGTCATGTCTCCCAATCAAACACATTTATACTTCTCGACAAAGAACTAGTTAGTGGTTAAGTCGAGGTCGATCCATGGGACGGAGTGCTTTGGATTCTAAGTTTATCTATCTCAATTTATGCTAGTGTTAAAATTGATTTGGGTTTGTACTTGGTGAGTCTAAACTAATGCAAGCAATGAAGTAAACCAAACAATAAATTAAGAGATGTAAACAAATGACTAAAAGTTCTAGGATATCATGGGTTCATAGGGGGTTCATGGGAGTTGATCTTACAAACACATTCTCAAGCTATAAGCAAGCAATTATTGTTTTGATGAATCGAGTTAGTGTATATCTTACAATCCCTAGGAAGGTTTGGGTCCCGGAGCCGAATCGATTAGTTTGTACAACACCTACAAGTCGACTTAGTCTCCTCCTATTCAACTTTATGCATGGTCTAATGAGGCTCGCGTTGGTTTATGTCTTACAAGCCTCATTGAAGCGATAGGTGATGGGTAAAAATGCAAGTATTCATAGGCTCGCATTTCATCAAACATAACATGTGCATAAGTTAAAATCACAACAAGCAAGCAAATAAATTATATGAACATATTAGATTAAGCATGAACCATTCCCCATGTTAGTTTCCCCTAATTGCCCATTAATCCTAGCTAAAAGACTACTCACTTATTATCAAGTTCAACATGCTAATAAGGTTGTCAATCATATTAACAAAGCAAAACATGATGAATGAATGAAAAAGATTAACAATAATTAAAAAAGAGTAAAAAGGAATTATACCTATGAAGATGATTCCAAATAATAAAGCAATGAATAAAACAAGAGAACTTGATAGATGGAGAGTTGTCAATTCTCCAATAATATCCCAATAATCTTCAATTACCCAATAATAACAATACTTGAATAATGATTAAGGAAAGATTAAAGTGGAATGGTTGAGATTAAACTATCCTAATCTACTCCTAGTCTAATGGTTGTCTAATTGGCCTCCCCCTTTTCATTATTACAAATGGGGTATATATAGTAGTACATCAATAGGTTATGTAAGGATAGATTAGTAAATAACAATGCTAGGTTTTAAAATAGGGAAATGCAAGTCTTGCGAGGAGATGAGCATATCACGCTAATGCTTCCACGAGACGCTCGGACCAGGAGGGGAGACGCTCGGATTGTAGGGGGAGGGGGAGACGAGCGTCTTCTGCATGGGACGCTCGGATCATGAGTGGAGGTTCCGCTCGTCTTCTGCCTAAGCCGCTCGGATTGTTCCTCAGTGTGGTCCTTGCTTCACATCCTTTAGTCTTTGCATACTCCTTATTCTTGCTTTGTTGGTCGTCGTTGCCTCCTCTTCATACTAGTTCATCTATGATTATCAACATGCTTCTGAATATGCGCGAGGGACGGGAATTCTGCCTCATTGTATCCTTTCCTATAAAACATATAAAATGCATTAGGAAAGCAAAATAGAAAGCATTTGACGGTTAAAATGGCCATGAAATTTTATAATAGTATGCAAAATAGGCTCAATTAGGGGACTAAATATACGCAAATAAGTGTCACATCAAACATCCCAAAACCGAACCTTTACTTGTCCTGAGTAAAGAGGTGACTAGAATTAGACCTTTATTTAAACTTATCCTAATAATATAACCGATGTGAGACGATTAGCGGGTCTCACTCCGCCCCTTCAATTGACAACAAGACAACCATAAGGTAGGATACCTTCTTGCAAGGCAAGGTGGGGCTTGCCAAAATGGCGACGCATCCAAGCATTAAAGTTCACAAAACAAGTAATGGATGCATCTACAAAAATGAATAGCGACTTTCCTCATCTAAGTGGTGGAAATTATCTAAAAGCGAAGCAATCTAAAGGTACACATTCCATCATAGATATGGTTTATTCAAACTACTAAGCCTAGAAGGATACCAATAAATCACCTCCAAGTTGTGTCAAGCTAGGGTACCTTTGTCCTCAATCGTTAAATGCTTTCGTCAAGAGTAGACTCCCTATGGTGTTAGAAACCCTGGAGGATCGCGGAATTCCTCTCCTTGCCTAGACTAGAAGAAGGGTCGTCCCCTCTCTACTATGCACAAAAGTTGATTTAATGGAAAAGGGATCAATAGATTTTTGAGTTTCATGTGGGAGTTCGCTTTTGTTGTTGTTATTCCCTCCAATTTCTTGTGGCATTTGACATTTTTGAGAACAATTTATTTTTGCCATTTCTTTGATATTTGGCATTTCAATACTTGACAATTTTCAACTTTTTGCATTTTCATTTGAACATTTTCAAAGTCACCCCAATTAGTAACGAGGGTGCCTTATATTTGAAGCTTAGGAGTTCTTATTTTTTGACTCCTCTTTTCTTTGATGCAAATTGCAAACTTTTTCATTTCTTTTCGTTTCTTGAACTCAAATTTGAACGATTTTTGTGCCCATTCCCTTTTTGATGACAAAGTGTGGTAGAATATGGAAGATGGTTGCATGGTTTCAAGGGTCACCTTGGAATAAACGGTAGCCAAGGAGTTATCACACCACGAGGTACTCTTGACTAGGCCTTAGTCCATGGGTCAAAAGATACTAGTATGACACATCCTAGGGTATCTTAGAGGTATTCTAGCAAACAAAGTCTCAAGGAGAAAAATTATCTACAAGGGCCTTATATACACTTGTCAAGATTCCCAAATAGGCATTTTCACAAAATTTTCTAACCATGCAACTACATGCCATGATGCAACTAACATATATACAACCTAATGCATATGCTTCTACCAACCAGTATGCCAAATAATCTAAATGCAATCCTATAATCACATTGTTTATACCGCATCGATCAAAATAAAGCCACATAGTCATTAACATAAAGAGGAGAAAGGAGATTGAAAAGATCATACCATGCGGTCTTCAATATCCTCATGTCTCGGATGTGGCGTAGTCGATTAATGTGAAAAAGGATAGACAAACACAATATATACAATACTATACTATGAAGGAAATGAACATGTTTTTGAATTTTTGCATTTTTCAAATTTTTATGGTTTTTATGATTATGAAATAAAAGACATGTTTTTGTATTTTTCAAAATTTTTCAATTTTTATGCATTTTGGAATATAAATTCTCATCCCCCACTTTATTTTTGACATTGTCCTCAATGTACATGTATGAGTAGGAATGAAAAAAGAAATACATGTTTTTGGATTTTTAAAGTTTTATGGAAATTGAAGTACAAATGCAATGATATGATATGAATGAATGTATACTCTAACTAAATGCATTTCTATATGAAATATATAATAAATGAATGCAATCTAAACTATATTATATGATGCATGATTTCTAGTAAACTATGGTCACCAATGATCAAACCTCTCCAAACCGATTTAAACATTATTTCTAGTGTAGAAATGAATAGGTTTGGTCATTAGTGAAAAAGAATTCTAGTCTATATGCTACTAACTATATGAAGCATGCGAAATATATTACAATGCAAATTATACTATGTGAACTATACTATATGAACTATCCTAAGGTGAATGATATAATTAAAATGCAATACAACTATACATGAGATAAAGAAAGGGGGAAAGGAATATCTTACAATTAGAGGTCGTGTGGTAGACACCTCTTACCATCTCACTCGTCATCATCATCATCATCGCGGTATTTATACCCACTAGAACCTCCTTTGTCATACCCTCCTCATTGGCCGTAGAACCCTCCACCTTGGCCGCTAAAATTCCCGTCTTGGTTCCCTTGATTAGGGAACAAAAGGTGTCGTTGAGCCCAAGATGGGCGAGGGCCTCTATGGTCTATGTACCCTTGTTGAGCCATTTGGTAGTATTGGGGATAAAGGGCCAAATAGTTGTCAACTCTCTCATCGTGCACCCCAAGCTCGACCCGGTGCATAAATGTCATCAAGTCATTCATGTCCAGAGCATTAAGAACTTGAGGAGCGAACGGTACATGTTGAGTGGGGTAGGGTGGAATGGGTACATAAGACGGTGGTGCATTATCTTGTACCGGCATCCCACGAGGTTGACGAGGTGCTTCCTCTCGTTGTGGTGGGTTGGGATGGATCTCAATATCAAGGAGGTAGCTCGGTGTAGGCGAGTACCGACTCAACCAAGCCACGGTAGGTGGTACATTACAACCCATGAGGACAATAGAGGATCACCCTTTTTTAAACCACTCCACACTCCCGGTTTGAGTGTAGGTACACCACCGATGGTGGTAGAAGATGGCATCCTTGTTAATTAAAGTGTTCCCCTCGAACTTTGCATAAGTCCTATGAATGTTAAACCCGGGACAAAGATCATTAGCCAACATTATGACTAGGCCTCCCATCACAAAGGTCTTAATGTGGGAATTCCCTTGAGCATAATCAAATAACCTTGTAAGCATCTCAAGGGGCATGTTAAAATTGTAAGGCCTTGTCCCTTGAACATTTAAATAAGACTCTAAAAGGTCAAGTCAAGGAGAGTGTACCTATCTTGTTCGAAACTCCCATTGATAGTGCCGGCTATGAAGCGCTCGACGATTCGAATCACCGGATGTTAAATTGCGAAGGTATAGCATTGTTTCAAGTGAATAAGGTCCCTCCCAGAGATGGCTCTCCAAAGGTGGTTAACATTGAAGTCGGCGGGTTTGTCGGTGTTTTCTTTTAGCACATCAAGACCAAAGACATTTACAAATTGGTCAAGGGTTAACCTATGGTCTCGATTGTATAGTCGGAATTCCAAACAAACAGTTCTCCGAGTATTTGTGACGATGCGGAGACTACACAAGAACTCTAGGGTAAGGCTAAGGTAGGTTTCCTCATGGGCATAGAATAGCTATTCGAGACCTATACCATCAAAGAACATTTCAGTTTGATACCTTATACCTAGGACCTTTAAAACAAATGTATCAATGAATTGAGTTGGCTCATAATGCTTACCTAGCAATGTAACGAATTTTTGGCGGTGATCATCACAAGTGAAGATCACTTCCGGGAAGTATTCGAGTTGCTCCACCCCTCTTATCATCACATTGTGATGGCCTCTTGCCTCTCCTTGGGTGGATGAAGAAGTGCCCTTGCCCTTCTTGGGTGCGGTCTCAGCGGACATCTTGCCTTTTCCTCTTAGGTTCATCATTTTTTATTTGAAAAGTTAGGGTTTTTGGGTTGATTTTGTGATGGGGATTTTTGAGAGATGATGATGCGAGATTTTGGGTAGATAAGATAAGGAAAATGAGGGATGGTGGAGGTATTTATAAAGAAAAAGGGGTGGAAGTCGAGCGGATAAGGGTCGGGCTCGGGCGGATTTCACGAGGTTTCCAGCAAAAATTAAGGAGATCCGAGCGTCTTTGTTGAGTAATCTGAGCGTCTTGCTGAGAGAATGAGCGGATTCTTAGTTAGGGATCTTGGAACTTTTGAGACCGGCTGGGGACGAGCGGATCCTGTTTGAGACGAGCGTCTCATATGGGTCGAGCAGTTCCTGATGAATCTGAGCGGATTCTCATCCAGTGAAATATTGTTTCCATGGCCATGCTCAAGACGAGCGTCCCAGGTGCTATCCGAGCGTCTCCTGTGAAATCCAAGCGGATTCTTAGTCAGTGCTGATTAATGCTCAGGACAAGGCTTTGGACGAGCGTCCTACTCTCGGGATGAGCGTCTCGTGCCGTCTTTCTCAATCCCTTCTTTCTTTCATTCAAAAATCGTTCCCTTGCACCCTTTTGTGATTCCTTCTTATCTCTTTCTGAAATTATGCTCAATAAATGGGTAAGAAATCCTCTCTCACTTCTCTCATGTAAAGAAGTGTAAGAAATACGAAGTTATATACAATATTAGATAATGCAAAGATTATGGGAATGAACATTTTACAAATGGTGGTTTGAGATAGGACTCCACCAAACTAGTTTAAATTGTCGAGATTTTTTGTCCATAGAGCTCAAGGCTCTTAGAAGGAGATCAACAGCTTGTGAACAATCCCCAAATAAGCATAAGTATGGTTTGCTTAACTTCAAAATAAAGCTTGGCCAAGGATATTTGCCATTCATTTTCTTTTTCACCTTTCTCTTGGCACCTGAATATTTGCAACGCTTCTAACCAACAAGCCCATGATTCTTGTCAATGCTAGGGATGAAGTATGGCTTACTTTTGTCCGGAGATTTTCGTTCACCATCTTCTCCTTCAATTTTGGTGATGATGATAGCATTTTGGTTACTCAATCCTTCCAAAGTAGAAGGAGAATTCTTGCAACCTTGATGATCGGGTTCTTTAGAAGTTGAAATTGTGGATGCCAAATTTCCACAAGTGGCTTCATTTGCAAGTTTGTTCATGAGCTTTTCCACCAAGTATCCTTTATACGACGATTTGACTTTTTGGAGAAGATCCACCATATCGTCTCCAACAATCATAGGTTCCATGGTGTTGTAAAATAGTCTTCATAGGCAATAGGGAAGGGGCATTCTTCTTCTTCATGATAAGATATCTCAAATTTCTCAAGGATAGGCTCCTCAAGTAGAGTGATCTCACGAGCTTCCTCTTCCTTATCCCATAAGTTTTTGCAAAACACGATCTCGTCATCAAGGCTATCTTCATAGGAATCATAAATGGGGCCTTCATCTTTCCTCAATAATTCTTCCTCCACCATCTCAATATTCATATCAAAAGACACACCCTCATACTCACAAGGGCTAAGAATAGTTGGCTTACTCAACCTCGTGTCTTCTTCATCAAATACAACACTTTCATACTCACAAGAGCTCAAAGGGATTGGCTCTTCCCACTTCTCATCTTCCATATCAAAGGTCACTATTTCAAATTTGCATTCATGGACAATGTTGAGGAATTGGTAGGGAGTGGCTACTTGAGTTTCCCTTATTTGGGCAACTTGATTTGCCAATTCCTTACCATGGACAACAATATATTGAAGGACATTATTTCTAGTTTGGCTCTCCTCTAGCACTTGTTTGAAAAAGTTTTGTTGATCTCCCATCAATCGGAGGATCATGCTTTGAATGTCGAAGTTAGGCTCATTTTTTTGTTGTGGGTAGGTGTGAAAGTGGTTGTATTGTAGTATTTGGAATTCATTGTTAGGTGGGTCTTGGATGGGTGGTTGTTGCGGATATTGGATGTATATATTGATTTTGGTGGGGGAATTCCGGGTAGTAGTTAGGATTTTCATTGTATGAGTAGTAAGGTAGGTTTGTATTGACTTGCTCCTCAAATTCCCCATACCCATAGTCATACTCAAAATATCCAACATATACTCCATATGTCAAGTCTTGAGCCATCATAGCTAAGACAAGGAAACAACTACAACCAAGGAAACTACACAAAAATGGTAAGAACGAACCTTGATGAACAAGTTCCTCAAGGATAAAGCAAAATTAAAATAGACAAACAAACAAGAACTTAATCACAAAACACCGTCCCCGGCAACGACGCCATTTTGATGAGAGGTGTCGTCATGTCTCCCAATCAAACACATTTATATTTCTCAACAAACAACTAGTTAGTGGTTAAGTCGGGGTCGATCCATGAGACGATGTCCTTTGGATTCTAAGTCTATCTATCTCAATTTATGCTAGTGTCGCAATTGATTTGGGTTTGTAGTTGGTGAGTCTAAACTAATGCAAGCAATGAAGTAAAGCAAACAATAAATTAAGAGATGTAAACAAATGACTAAAAGTGCTAGGATATCATGGGTTCATAGGGGTTCATGGGAGTTGATCATACAAACACATTCTCAAGCTATAAGCACACAATTATTGTTGTGATTGGATCAAGTTAGTGTATATCTTACAATCCCTAGGAAGGTTTGGGTCCCGGAGCCGAATCGATTAGATTGTATAACACCTACAAGTCGACTTAGTTTCCTCCTATTCAACTTTATGCATGGTCTAATGAGGCTCGAGTTGGTTTATGTCTTACAAGCCTCATTGAAGAGATAGGTGATGGGTAAAAATGCAAGGATTCATAGGCTCGCATTTCATCAAACATAACATGTGCATAAGTTGAAATCACAACAAGTAAGCAAATAAATTATATGAACATATTAGATTAAGCATGAACCATTCCCCATGTTGGTTTCCCCTAATTGCCCATTAATCCTAGCTAAAAGACTACTCACTTATTATCAAATTCAACATGCTAATAAGGTGAATCATATTAACAAAGCAAAATATGATGAATGAATGAAAATGATTAACAATAATTAAACAAGAGTAAAAGGGAATTATACCTATGAAGATGATTCCAAATAATAAAGAAAAGAATAAAAGAAGATAACTTGATTGATGGAGAGTTGTCAATTCTCCAATAATAACCCAATAATCTTCAATTACCCAATAATTATAATACCAGGAGGGGAGAAGCTCGGATTGTGGGGGGGAGACGAGCGTCTTCTGCACGGGACGCTCGGATCATGAGAGGAGGATCCGCTCGTCTTCTGCCTAAGCCACTCAGATTGTTCCTCAATGTGGTCCTTGCTTCACACCCTTTAGTCTTTGCATACTCCTTATTCTTGCTTTGTTGGTCGTCATTCTTGCCTCCTCTTCATACTAGTTCATCTATGATTGTCAACATGCTTCCGAATATGCGCGAGGGACGGGAATTCCGCCTCATTATCTCCTTTTCTATAAAACATATAAAATGCACTAGGAAAGCAAATAGAAAGCATTTGACGGATAAAATGGCCAGGAAATATTATAATAGTATGCAAAATAGGCTCAATTAGGGGACTAAATGTACGCAAATAAGAGTCACATCAGGTACCCCTCCGCCGGGTGCCGGTAGAAGGAAGGGTGTGGCCAGCCAGCTGGAACAGGACGACCTCTCATCATGTGGTACTCGTAAAGAGGGAATAAGGCAAGAGCCTGATCCCACTCCATACGAGCCACTCTCCTGCACATATCCAAAAGAAGAGCATCACGATGACCTTAGTCGATGACCTCAGGCACCTCAAAAGTAGGAGGTGCAACAAAATTAGCCGAGAAAGCCGGCTGAGAGACAGAGGGTGTAGTCGTAGGCGTGGGCGTGGGCGTGGGCGTGGACATATGCCCAGCTTGTGTAGGTGTAGACCCCTGTCCGACTTCCCTAACAGCAGGAGGAGTCCTCTTCTGTTTCATAGAAACAGTAGGGGTGAAGTCAATGAGGTAAGTAGGTGGAGGTGGTGGAAGTCTACCCGTCATAGTAGTCAAAGGTGAAAGACGGGGTAGAGAGGGTGAAGGTAAAGTCACGAACGGGGAAGTGCCTATCTTCCACGTCCGATGGTTAGCTGCCAACCAGTGCATAGAAAACATGACAGGAATATCAATAACAATATCCTTATCTAAAAATTTAAGGCCACGGGGAAAGTCGGGGAAAAGGCGACGGGCTATGCGGGTCATAAGTCCACCACAGGCTATTGTACCTGATACTTTATTCCCAACGGTATTAAAATGTTGAGCTGTCAAGTAGGCAATGCTAAAAACAAAAGGGGCACCGCTATCAATGTTAAGGTACCCGTTTAAAATAGACAGCTCAACATTATTAACATTGTTAGGCTCATGGCGACCAAAAACGGTCTCTCCTAACAAACGGAGAAAGTAACGGGTTGGGGGTAAGTGGACGTGAGCACCACGTCGCTGACCGATGGGAGTGTGTGCAAGTGTAGGCCAAATTTAAGCCACGAGCTTCCTAGGAGGCTCAAGAAAACCATCACTAACTAAACCCAACCTGTCCCCAAACTCAGCTAATGTCCATGTAAAGGTGGTGTTGAACAGACGAAAAGTGATGCACTTGCTCCCATGGTCGGTCGCATAGGCCGCAGGTTAAAAGGTAAAAGAGCTGAAAAATTCTAAGGTCAGTTGTCGATAGGTAAGATCTTTCAAGGTGTCTAATCCCGACATTCCCGTCCCATTGAGCAGCTCAACAACGGGCTCAAAAATTCCTAATTTTTCTAAGGAAATTCGACACAGGAAACGGGTCGATGTCATGTCACATTCCATCAAATGTAAAAAACGAGTGCGATGGGACGGGGATATAAAACGTACCTGCAGAAACTCAGGAAAGCTTCCGTGGAAGCGTCAGCAGCGTGCCTAGCAGCGGCACGTAAAGCAGCAGCACGAAAACTAGTATCCTTCCCAGAGCGCGAGCTAGAAGCAGCTGCAGCAGTAACAACGGCAGCAGCAGTAACAGGGCAGCATGAACAAGCGTAGTAACGGGTGCATGTGTTGACACAGAAGGGGCCGACACCACTGTAGTTACAGCAGCAATAGCAGTAGTAGTAGTAGTCGCGGTGGTGACAGTGGCGATGGTAACAGCAGGGACCACCGTCTGAGAAACAGACGGAGTAGTAACAAAAGTAGAAGCGGAGTTTGTGGACATATTACTATCCATCCTACAATAAAAAAAGCAAGTTCCAAATCAACATACAATCAACTAATTTGGATTTTTCCCCAAATCATTTTTTCACAACCCTAATTCTCAAAAACTAAGGTAAAAATCGCAATTAAACATTAAATAAAAGGGGAGGAACTTACATGAATGAATGCCCAACACAATAATCAATTAAAATCGACAAGAACACAAATTAATCGAAATAAATCCGATTTTTCGAAACCCCAACTTCGCAAATAGCTTCAAATTAGTCGAAAATTGATGAAGCAAATAAGGGTGAATGATTTAATTGATGATTGAAAGTATTTGGCCAATTAATTTGGGTAAATTTGGGGAAGAAAATGGAGATTTAAGGTTGGGAATTTTGGGTTTATCGGAGGTTTTTAAAGAACAAAGAGAAGAATTATGAAATTAGAATAAGGGAAAGAAGGTACTCACTCGTGTATATGCGCAGAAACTGCTTGATCGAGTGGTTTTAAAGTACTCAATCAAGAGCTCTATTCCTCATTTTGCTCGATCGAGCGTTTGTGACATACTCGATCGAGAGCTTTTCTTCTCACATGAGACTTTACTCGATCGAGGTATTCAAGTTATTCTATCGAGAACTTTTCCTCTTCAATTCTGCTCAATCGAGTACTGGATCACTCGATCGAGAACCCCTGAAATAAGCCATCTCGACCGAGTGCTTTGAACAGTTCGATCGAAGGCTTTCGCTTGGCATTTTGCTCGATCGAGCACATAAAGTGTTCGATCGAGGTCTTTCTCCTGGCACGCTTCATAATGATCATCATTTTCCCAGAACCTACAATTTACGCAAAAATAATTCCCGCAAAAATACCAAAATAGCAGTACTCAGTCAAAATTCGTTCTAGGCTAATTAAACTAACGTCTATCCCTAATGTCTAAACGCAATAAAAATGTCTAACAAATTTAAAATTACAAATTGTTTTTACAAGCCGAATAGCACTACGTCTTATCTTCTGAAACACTTGCACAGCCCGAAAGAGGGCTTCTGACTGGAGGAGGTTCCTTCAGCATCGCGGACAGTCCATTTAGGCCTCCATGTACTTGAATTGATCAAAGGAGAGTAGTCCGCATCTACATAGGCCTTTACTCTCTGCTTTACTTTGTCGGGCCTGTCCTTCTCTTCTTCTTGAACGCCTTTATCTTCGACACAGTCTTTAGCAATGGGCTCAAATTCCAATGTACTCTCATCACCGGGATCTCGAATGTCCAATCTGCCAAGACCTGTAACAACAGAAATGACAGGTTTGTCCTCCATATTCCTCCCAAACTGGGGCGGAGGTGTTAACACAGTAGTTTTGGAGTTAGTGTCCTCCACAATAGTGTGTTTACTTATTTTATCTCATTTAAGGAATATCATCAGGATATTTATTATTTGAGCCTCGTCAGTTGATTAAAGTAAATAGATAACGGTTGGCTGACTAGAGTTTGACGTTATTGTCATGAGACGGCGGTGATCAACTGACCACTTTCAGTCACACCTAAAGGAACGGACCCCAATTGACAACTATTTAATTGTAAGAGATACAATTTGTTTAGTCCCTTTATTTATTGACTAAAAGGTTAGTCGATCCTTTTTAGAGAGATTTCGAGTTGCGAACTCGAGGCGCGGCAGTTATTATTTAATTATGCGATAATTGAATAATAAATTTTATGAGGAGTGTTTTAGTTAATTAATTGTTAATTCACTAAAATAGTACTAATTTATTAATCTGATTAATATTAGTACGTAAATAATATGTGTAGCGGTACACATATTTTCGGAGTGTTTTGGACAAAATTTATTGGGAAGCATTTAAACATAAAACGATGTTTAAAGTAAAATTACACTTATTTGTGCGACAAATATAAGAACCAATATGAACCCGTAAATAGGACATTGGACCGTGTAAATGGAGTGTAAATGGATGATTATAAACATAACCATTACACTCATGACTTTGATCTATCCCATCAAACTTTTGTTCTATTTTATGGACAATGACAATTGGACATAAAATAAAGCAAAATCTCTCCCACACTCCACCCTTATCAACCGTCCTCTCCCTCCCATATAGTTCAACAATTTTGTTCTTTTATTGACTACTCACTTGGCATATTTTGCATGTGAATAAAAAAAGTTGGTTTATCTCTTTAAAACTAATAAAAAATTATTTTACTAAGAAGTTAGTAATCTAAAGTAAATACTAAGGGTATTAGTATTATTTACATATTATCTAGGGTAGATTTAACAAGTATCTAGTTAATACTTGTTAAATTATTGGGTTATGTTCTTGGGTGTATATTGAAGGAGATCTTCTAATTTGAAGATATGTTCTAGGAGGATCATCTATCATTTATTAGCGCAAGAACAATCTAGATAGGTGATCTTGATTGTACCCATATTACCATCAAAATCAATGTACGGAAATTGTATTTCCTTAATCTTTATTTATTATGCTTTTATATTTGCATGCATGTTACATAGATCACATATAAATGAATTATGAGATAATTTAATTTTTAATTAGAGAGTCTAATATGGATCTTTAATCTTTCAAGTGGTATCAGAGCTAGGCTTGTAATTTGCATGTTGATTTTAAGCATATTAAACAAATTATGAGATAATTTGAAAAATTCAAAAATTGTGTTAGAAGAGGTTTTAGCCCGAAAATTTTTGGGCATGCATATCTACTGATCTCAAAAGTTTTGTGGTAAAATTTAGTGACTTGTGAAGTTATTTTTCTATTTTTAATAATTTTTGGTAGAAAACCGAGTCAAAAATGCCGTATTTTGGTTAAGAGTTAACTAAAAATAGTTAAAAGTTGATTCGGGTCATGAAATTTTTATATTGTTTAATGCATATTTTCTACAGATTGTAAGTAAAATTTCGAAGGTTGATTTGAAGTTTTGCATGTTTATTGATTTTATGAGATATAAGTCAAGAAAAGTAAATTAAATTAATCATATATTTCAAACATTTGTTCCTGCCCTTGATAAATTTATGTACATTAAAAAATATAATTTAAAAGTTAAAAGTGAAATTTAAAATGTGATTTCGCCTTGTTTTGATGTTTATTGGTTTTTGTGTTTAAAAACCGATAAATATTGATCTTTTTCTTCATAAAATTTATCCGATATATTTGGGAAATATTTATGAAATTTTGGTGTTCTTGGGAATGTTCCAGAATACTCAAAATTTTTAGTTTCAATTTTTGGTAATTTTACAATTATTTTTTATTTATTACTTAAAAGTTATGATTTTACTAATTAAATTAGCAAATATCACCAAATCAAACTAATTATTCATCATCAAATTAGTGAGGACTAATTTCGAGGTCCAAAATAGTTTGAACAATTAGTTTGGACTTAAATGAGATTTAAGAGTTGATTATTGATTTTTACAACTTAAAAATCGATTAAATCCACAAAACCGAGCAAGAAACCAACGATCGTAAGATAGGGCGATTTTGGCATCATTTTACAGCATTTTAAGTATATTTATTTATGTTGAATGAATGACTGTCATGTATTTAAAGTATTTATTTTGTTGTACCTATTATGGCCTAGTTTATTTTAATCGTTATTACCCGAAATGAATGGGAATAGCGATTTGTTTGTAATTTAAATACAATCTCGTATCGTCGGTTTGTAATTAATTAATAGTTTTATTTATTTTATTAATTAATGTATAATAAGAATAGCTATGTAATTTAATTGTAATAGTTATTTTTACCGGCGTTTCCAAAAGACGGATTTACATCGAGACGGAGTCTATTTTTGGAAAGGTGTTCCAAATCCCACAAGAAGGAGCCATTTTTGGAAGATGTTCCTATGAAGAGGCAAGGGACCAAGGAGTTGGTTTCCGATATGTAATAGTCTAGTTTTTATTAACTAGAAGGCCATACTAGGATTATTCATATGCTTGCTTGCTTTTATTTTTTCCGCGCATGCCAAAATCGCCACTCACATGCATTTTATTTTCGCGGTTGTCCATTCACGTCATTTACATTCACCGACTTAGTTCACATATCGGGAATTTATGACTAAATTGACAAGGTCTCTCATATAACTAAAATTGAGATTAGCCTTACCAATTAGTAACATCTATGAATCCCTTGTTCATTAGAGTCACGCTCGCCCAAGCGGGGTGTTCTCTTTTTACCTCGGGTAAGTAGGGTGGTAAACGGTTATCACACGCCAAAGTTGGTTGGGCTCAACGGGGTATAAGACGGTCTTGTATTTCGGGGCTAGTAGATAAATTTGACGAAATTCGTCAACCAAGAGTTCTAGAGGTAGAATTAGTCAACCGTTGACTTACCGAATTTACACGATTATGGGATGTTTTGCCCAAGCGATGCTCATTTTTGTTTAAAATTTGGGTCTTGGAATCATTTATATAATTTAGTTAGAGATCATTATATAAATGTTAAAACTTGTTAAACATGTTTTCACAAGTAATTTTAAAACAATGATGGTTAATTTTTCCTTACTTGTTGTAGCATTTTAATTCGCAATGGCAACTTCATCAACTCCATAGACTACTACACTAGGCAAAGAATCATGGCTAAGGTACGTAATGGACAAATGCATCTTAAAAGATGACGGTAGTAACTTTATTGAATGGAAATCCAACATCAAAAGTGTCGCGTTGTCCGACAACGTGCTCACTTACTTGACCGAGGCCCCTCCCATCGAGCCCGGTCCAAGGGCTTCATCGGTGTTGCGGACCGCCTATGATGACTATGTGGGGATGTCGAATGATATTAAAAATGTGTTGATATGATCGATGTCCCCAAATCTCAAGCTTTCATGCATTTCCTTAAATGCGTACGAGATATTCACTCGTATGACTATTATGTTTTCACAAACACCAAAAGTCTGCCAATACGAAGCGGCGGTACGCTTCTTTGAAGCAAAGCTTGGGAGGGGCCAAAAGGTTGGTCCCCATGTGCTAAAATTGGTCGAATATGTCGACATCCTAGAGCGTCTAGGGTGTAGGATTCCTAAGACTCTTGTGGTGGATCGCATCCTCCACTCACTTTCTTCCAAGTTTGCCTATTTTAGGGTGAACTATAACATGAATGGAATGGATAAGAGTTATCATGAAATTCATGCACTCCTCACCCAAGCGGAGAGGGATATGGAAGCTAGTGGGAGTGAAAAGGGGATGTTCTAACTATGAAGTTAAAGAACATGTCCCTTGGAGTTAGGAAGGGAAAGGGGAAGGAAAAGTCCCAATTCAAGAATTCGTCAAAGAAACAAGACAAGGGAAAGGGGAAAGCCGTTAAGAATGGCAAACCCAAGGCAAAGAATATCAAACTTTCCGAGGCCGAGTGTTTACATTGTAATGGGATGGGGCATTATAGGAGGAGTTATCGCAAATACTTGGAGGACCTCAAGGAAGGGCGTGTGACGCCTATTGGTATGATTTCCTCTCTCTATGTGATAGACGTTAATTATGCTTGCACTTCCACTTGGGTACTAGATACTGGATGTGGCTCTCACCATTGTAATCATTTGCAGGATTTAAGGGACGTGCGAGCACGAGCAAAATGTGATGTGGATCTCCGCATGGCCAATGGAGCTAGAGTAGCGACCGTTTCCGTGGGGACCTATGTGCTCACTTTAGCTAATAGTCTAGAGTTGTATTTAAATAAGCTTTATTTTGTACCAACTTTAATCAAGAACATCATCTCCATTTCCGCGTTAGACACGGAAGGCTTTTGTTTTATGAGTAAGGACAATAGTTGTACTTTTTCATTGAATAATGTGGTTTATGGCAAGGCCATTTCAATTGGAGGCATTTATATTTTAAATGATGTTAAAGACGTTTATCATGAAGGAAATGTAGATCTATATACATACTAACATACTCATATATGTTATAAATTAATTTGTCATAAAATTAAATGTGGAAGTTATGCATGCAAACAATATGATAAAATAGAGGAGAAATCATGTTCTTACAATGGGTATTTCGGTTTTATGGGCACAAAAGAAATCTCCTTTTCTTTTGTTCTTGTGCTTTCCTATAATGGAAGAACCAAGATCCAAGTATAGGATCTCTCCTTAGGATTTATACCCAAAGCTCACCCTTAATCAAATTAATATTACATGAACTAGTATAATATTAATCTAGTAGAAAAATGACCCAAAAATATTACAACACACTTAATATTTTCGGTTTGATGGAGGGAGAAGAAGAGAGATTTTTATCTCTCTAGAAATCTTATTTTGGATGAGTGAAGAAGTAAATTGAATAATACAATTACATTATTGTATATGAGGTAAAAATTAAGAGAAAAACCAATTGTTTTTCCCTTCTTAAAAACCGGACAAAGGGGAGTGGGAGGGGAGCCAATGCATGGAAAAATTGTTCTTCACAATAAACAATAGGGTAGCATGGCTAGTGACTAGGGTAATCATCATGCCCTCCACTAATTATAATCAACATATAATTAGCTTAAAACTCCTCTAATTTTCGGCACACTTGATAATATGGATTCCATATTATTTTTGTCAATTGTCAATATGTCACATGTCATATGTGACATAAATTTTTTTATGTATTTTTAACATATTAAAAATCAACGTATTAATAAAAATACGTCATACACAAAAATCGACTTAGTAATTTCATAATTACTTGTACCAAAATATTTTACCATTTATAAATCACAACAGATTGTATTTATAATAATTCATTCAATTTCATTTGTTTCTTTAAACAATAATTTCATCCGAGTAATGATACAATTCAATTACTCGATCAGTATCTCATTTAATCACATTTTAATGTGATACGTAAATTTTACTTCCAAAATCGTCCGTCAATTTTTCAAGTAATTTAATTAACCCGTAACATTATACGATTAATTAAATGATCAATTAAAAGTGTTGCCCTATAGGTATGACCTAGGGGTCAATCGATCATCACCGTCACACACGACGAATGTCAAACTCTAGTCGACCAATCATTACCGATATATGTTGACCAGTTGACAGTAACAATATTACTTCCCAATTGTATTCTTTATAATGAGATTTAAACATGTGATCATCATGATCAATAGTCGTGATCGCATTATTGTCGGAGGACACATATTCCAACAATCTCCCACTTGTCCTCGACAAGTGTGCATCACCAATTCTCTTGTCCTATTACTATCTCCCACTCAATGCAAGGTGTCTTTCAGGTCGTACTTGCAAGTGATCATATCGAGAGTGGTTTCCTCGATCTGGAGAATAACTGTTTGACCGGATTAATCCACTCTGGATACCTTCCGAGCGTGGCCTTGCATTTCCATTTCATTACTCCTCGAGTGGCCCTTAGATATTGTTATAACCCTGACAAGGGGATGGACAATTCCTATCGCACTCATTCCCTTCGACTAGCCACAACCATCATAACCCAAAATATGCCCAATTGACCCCATTTACGAAGGTCGTAGTAACACAAATCAAAGTTAATCTGAAACTGTGCCATCTTAGGCGAATAGTCTTTAGTCAAAAGAATCGACTAATTTGAATACTATAGCAGCTCTCGCCACGATCAGGCTATATAAATTTGCCAGAACTCTATAAGCGGTCATAAGGCCCGACAAAGTGTTCATAACAATCTGCCTATGTGATTGACAAGTCATCTTGCATGACTGTATGGCACTTGAACTTGCCATCAATCGCATCACACTCTAGTCACTTCGAGACGTCACCTCATACAAGTGACTGTGGGCGAATACAATGCTAATCCGTGTTCACTTTAACGGGGTTCAATTGTCTTTACAACCCGTTTGGATGTAACAAAGTATAATAAAAGAGTTTTAAAGTAAAAACTCGAACGACAAATGCGATTATCACATATGAATAGTCAATGCCTGATTACTATTTCATGTTCTATAATCTAATTTGATCTTGTATGTAGTTGCTCATTTAAATTCAATTGAAATGACATGACTCATCATGTTAAGCCTATGAGAAGGCTTTGGTTAGTAGGTTTTATCAACTTCTTGTACCTTACTCAACCTTACTACATATTCGTTTTCCTTTGTAATGTATACATTTGCATCACAAAACTTTTCTGAGTACGTGTCGAGATCCAATCAAGACATAGGTCCTCTAGCCTAAGAATAGCTCCCACTGTTTTCGCAGTGTGCGGGACTCATCTTTCTTGCACACCTCATGATTGCAAGTGTACTCAATTTCCGTTATAAATATCTCTCATTGTTCTTCATTGCCTAGAACGATTCTAGAAAATCTACTTCTTAATTAACATTGCCACAATGGTATCTTAACCATCCTAAAGTGTTTTGATTATGGTTTTTGTCGGAAACCATGCGCAATCTCAATTGTCAATTGTCACTTGTGTAACAATCTTACACAAAATTGCATCATAAACACTTTGCATCATAGCCTTAATGCTTCTGCAAGCACTTAAGGGTAATCTTTATGCCTTACTTGGCAAAGATTACTTAAATTCGATTTTGAAAACAATTCATCATACTCGAAGTATATGAAGTGTTATACATCATTACTCATTTAATTGATCCGGCAGCGGAAGCAAATGAAACCAATCAAATATGTTCAATTTAATTGAACTGGTCATGAATCTTATCAACATAAGACTTCTTATTGACGCTAATATCACGTGGATTTATCTTCATAAATCCGCATATTAAAGATGTATTATAATACTCCAAAAGTCTTAAATCATTCGCAATGATCAATATGTCATCCACATATCGGACTAATTAAAATTTCCGTAACTCCCACTAAACTTCATGTATAAACACAACTTCTCGACTTATCGAGAAATGTTTTGCCACATGATCAAAATGTTGATTCTAACTCATTGATGTCCTAATTAAGATCCTCTCTTAAGTTTCACATTATCTTAGGATTGCAAGAATCTATAAAACTCATGACATGTATTGAATACATTCCTTCTATTGAAGAAGTGGGTTTTAGATTCACTTGCTGTATGCATATCCTCATAATGAAACACAATCCCTAAGAAGATCCAAATAGACTTAATCATTTCAATTAGTGCAAAACTCTTTGCAACCAATCTTGCTTTGAAATATCTCTTTATTAGTGCAAAACCTTTTGTCACTAATCAAGCCCTTTCGATTCGGATTTTCATGGCTCTAAGCCTTGTATTGAGTTGTGACTTAAACACTCTTATGTAAGTCATATGTTCATTACTTTCTAGAAGTAATCAACTTGAATCAAACAATTTCTTTTGTAAGTTATAAGCTCTTTACTTTCTTAAAAGTAGCATGAATTCATCATTTTTAACAAGTGACGAATTTAACCTCGATTGAATTGAAGAAATAATGTCTTACACAAAACGTCTCATGTAGCCAAGAAAGACCAATTTCTTGCGACATAACATTCTTTGTGGCTCTTGAATAATTTCTCCCACTCTGTCTTCTAGAAATAAACTTGTATTTTAGAAAGACAACTTCACGAGCCGCAAACCCGTCGTACTCGTGATAATTGCAAGGGAAAAATGAGCATTTGTTTCTTGTGAAAACTTACAAACATGGTACATTACCATTTCATATCTCATATGATTTAGTGGAAGAATAATTTAGACAAAAAGATAAATTCCCCAAAAGGATCAAGTAACTCAAAGTAACTTGATTGAAGTCCAAACCATATCGAATAGCGTTTGAATTCTTATCCAACCATACATTATTCCATAATGCGTGCTAAGAGAGATTAATTTGTGATACTATATCACAATTCATTTGGCTTATATCAAAGTCTTCACTTTGATAATCCCATCACGACTAAATCGTAATTCCTTGAACTCTTTGAAATTCTTCAAAGATTTCTCTATTTACCTTATTAAGTGAACATATTAGTCAACTTAACTCGTTGGTAAAGATAATGATCAACCTATTTTGGATCGATGATTTACAACCTCGATCTCCTTTTCAACCAAAATGCACGAGACATCTTGCTTTGAATACAAGATACGCATATACCATTAACAATCTAATGGTTTTAAGAGTACTCGATAACTCTTTGCGTTCATTATTCCAATATTTAAGGTTTGATCTTGGGTTACCAATTTGAGTCTTGCATCATCTTCATGATATATCATTCTAGTTTGGTTTAGAATATTATCACCTTGATAATGGGCTAGCCATACATCAAATCATGGTGTATAGGGTCACAAAAGTGAAACCTCTTTTGTATCTTAACAAGTTTGTATTCTTATTTAGAGTTTATGTACTTAATAGTCAAAATTAAGTACCACTTTAAATCCAAAAACTAGATTGAGTACACAATTACTCTATCTCTCGACTTCATTGTTGCTAGTCGTCATATTCTAATCATCCTATGTATCAAACATAATGATGAAAACCACCACCGGTTTCTAATATTGACGAAGTAATACTAGCAAAATTTATGTTTAATCAAATAAACATTTAACGAAGAAGGTCCCATTAGATGTCCCACAACTAACTTGTTGATTCTTCAATAATTTGTGGTAGTTTCCTTTCTCGTGTCTAACATTTAAGACAATGGAAATTTTATCGGTCGGGATTGATAGGTTTAGTATCGTCATTCTCAACAACTTTACATTTAACATAACCTTGTATCAATTCCATTCTAATTTTACTTCTTTTACCTCGTCCTCATCTTAACGGTTTAAGAGAATGCTCCCACTCATTTCAATGAGTCTAAGCTTTGAGATGAAAGAAAAGTAGATTCATATACATATTTAATATACTCAAATATGTCTAATTAATTTGTCATAAATTAAAACGGATCTTATGCATGCAAACAATAATATAAATAGAGGAGAAATCATGTCCTTACATAATTAATTTCGGATATTTGGGCACAAAAGAGATCACCTTTCTCTTTTGTTCTTGAGCTTATTCCAATGGAAGAACAAAGATCTAAGAGCAAGATCTCTCCCTAAGCTTAATACCCAAGGCTTTCACTTAATCTAATTAATATTACAATACTAGTATAATATTAATCTATGAGAAAATTGAACCAAAAATATTGTTAACACTTTGAATATTTTCGGTTTTGAGAGGGAGGAGAAGAGAGCTTTTTATCTCACTAAAAATCTCTTATTTGATGATGGAATGGAATGAAAATAATACCCAACACTTTTGTATATTATTTGGTAAAAATAAAACAAAAGCCATGATGGCTTTTGCCTTCTCAAAACCGGGTAAGAGGAGGGGGTTTTTGGGGAGCCAATGCATGAAGTTGTTGTTCTAAACAAAGTCCATAGGCATGCATGGCTATACAATTAGGTAATGATTATGTTTAGTTAATAAATTAATCAACACAATTATTAACCTAATACCCCAATATTTCGGTACAAACATAATATGGTGTCCATATTATTTTTGTCAATTGTCTATATGTAACATGTCATATGTCACATATATTTGTTATGTAATTTTTAACATATTAAAAATCAACGTATTGATAAAATACGTCACATACAAAAAACGACTTAGTAATTTCATAATTACTTGTGCCAAAATATTTTACCAATTTATAAATCACAACAAATTGTATTTATAATAATTCATTCAAATTTAATTGTTACATTAAACAATTATTTCATTCGAGTAATTATACAATTTGATTACTCAGACCGTATCTCATTTAATCACATTTCAATTTGATACGTAAAATATACTTCCAAAATCGTCCGTCAATTTTCAAGTAATTTAATTAACTCGTAACATTATACGATTAATTAAATAATCAATTAAGAGTATTGCCCTTTAGGTATGACCTAGGGGTCAATCGATCACCACCGTCACACGGCAGAATGTCAAACTCTAGTCGCCAATCATTACGGATATATGTTGACCATTGACAAGAACAATATTACTTCCCAATTGCATTCATTTTAATGAGACTTAAACATGTGATCATCATGATCAACAGTCGTGATCGCATTATTGTCGGAGGACATATATTCCAACAATCTCCCACTTGTCCTCGACAAGTGTGCTCCACCAATTCTCTTGTCCTATTACTATCTCCCACTCAATGCAAGGTGTCTTTCAGGTCGTACTTGCAAGTGATCATATCGAGAGTGGTTTCCTCGATCCGGAGAATAACCGATTGACCGGATTTATCCACTGGATACTTTCCGAGCGTGGCCACGCATTTCCGATTCATTACTCCTCGAGTGGCCCCGAGATATTATTATAACCCGACTAGGGGTGGACAATTCCTATCGCACTCATTCCCTTCGACTAGCCACACCATCATAACCCAAAATATGCCCATTTGACCCCATTTACAAAGGTCGTAGTAACACAAATCAAAGTTAATCTGAAACTGTGCCATCTTAGGCGAATAGTCTTTAGTCAAAAGAATCGACTCATTTGAATACTATAGTAGCTCTCGCCACGACCAGGCTATATAAATTTGCCAGAACTCTATAAGCGGTCATTAGGCCCGACAAAAAGTTCCTAACAACATCCTATGTGATCGACTAGTCATCACACATGACTCTATGGCACTTGAACTTGCCATCAATCGCATCACACTCTAGTCACTTCGAGACGTCACCTCATATGAGTAACTATGGGCAAAAACAATGTTAATCCATGTTCACTTTAACGGGGTTCAATTGTCTCTACAACCCGTTTGGATATAACAATGTTCAAGGTGAGTTAATTATAACTCAAACGACAAATGTCGACATCACACTCGGGTAGTCAATATCATATTACAACCTTGTGATGTTTATCATAAGTGTAAACACTTATTGATTGCAATGGAAGTTTAACATCCCATGTGTCCATGTGTTCAAACTTCTTACACTTGCAATTTCCTTCACATTCATGTTCTCATACCATGAATTTTACCAAGTACACATCAAGGTTCTCGACCTTGGTTTTGGTTCTTTAACTTGAAAGAACTTTCTTATCGATCATCTCATAACGAACGAATTTGCGATGAATAATGCAACTTGTACCGATCAAGTATTCCATCCACACACAATGCACTAGGTATATGTTTTGTAGAATCTTGTAACAATTGATAAGATTATTAGCTTAGTACTTCTCACAAGTCCTAGCTTAACTAGGAAAGATTATCCTCGAATAACTTCTTATTCAACCAACCATCTTTCCAAAACTTCTCATTTCTCTTTTCAAGTTTGAAAGATCTACGATTCTCATAAACCCTTACATGTGTTCGGATTTCATATATATGTGCAACCTATTGTCACATAATTGAGTATTCCGTCAAACACCGAAATCGCTCATCGGATTCTACTCGAGAATTCATGACGTTTCCTTTATGGCTCACAAATCAATCATCATGCTCTTATGCATATGATTCAAAATTTGGACATGCACATGATTATTCTAATGGCGGAAACATTAGTTACTAATAATCATGAGATCAACCGTTCTCAGGTTCAATGAACTACCATGACTGCTAATGGTAATCCCATTTTTCATTCATATGAATAACCTATGTATATGTTGATACGATGTGTATCTCTTTAATACTAATCCAACATTACATGATGTAATTGGATTCATCATTGTCCATTTTCATCCAGAATTGAAAACTCAAAAGCTTCTTTATGAAAGAAGGTATTAGCTCGTCATTCTTTAATGAGTAATGTGTTTTATACATTCAAGGATGATAGCTCCCACTAAATTCCATGTCTTCACATGAGAATATCCTAACTCCCACTTAATTCAACATGTTTTCAAATTGACTTCTCAATTCAAAAAATGTCAAGAATATAAATATAAATTGCCGTGCCAAGTTACTAGGATAAAACCATATATGTTCCTATCATATCCTTTCAAAATGCCTATTTTGAAGTGGTCTCATCTTAACCTTACAGAAAGAGATTTTAAATCTCTAACACACTCATGTCATAATGATGTGTAGCAATGTCATAATTCAAATACAAATAATATTTAGAATAGGTCCTTCGGAATACCCTTTCGGAAGGAGGTTTAACCATTTCATAGCGAGGTTAAACAATGACATTTGCGTGGTTAAAACGTTGGCTATTGAAGATATCGGAATATCAATCTTTGCAACTTGATCATAACTAGTATGTCACTATGATTCATTTAGTCTCTTAAGTAAAACTCATGATTGAAACTATTGGTCAAATGATTCATAACCTTAGTCAAAAGCTTGTTAAGACTTTACATTAGTCATTATTCTTCCAAAACTTCTTTTGGTCTCCTCGTGTAGTTATCTTGAGAATAAACTCATATGATTACTTCACTTGGTCTCTTAAGTCATATAGAACTAACTTGAGACTCGACATACTATGTAAATAGATATACCTTTATTCAAATCATTCTCTCTTGCGTAGATCTTCATTTACACAAGTGCACAATTTCATGTTGCCTTGTGTCCTCATTTTTCTCCCACTCTATCTTTAGAATGAATACACTAAGTATTCAAAGATAGCCTATGAGACACAAATTAATGATGTTGAAGTATAAGGAGGACTACCTCATAGGTTGACTAATTGTTATTGATTTCATATGTGTACTTGGTGGTTGACATACCTTTAAGAGAGTTCATAGACTCAAAATCACTTTATAAATGATCATACACAAGCCTTAAGCATGTGGACATATAATGAAACCCGTCATTATAATTGTCTATTGGATCACTTTTAAGTGAATAATCTTATGTTTCAAAACGCAAGCATTTAAAGATGAAATTTTAGAACATAAAGGATAAATGATAAAATGGGTGACTTGGGTTGCAAACCAAGTCACCATTATCCAAAATACAACTCATTATCCAAAATACCTTTCCATGTCAAACACGGAAACTTAAAGTTCTAAAATCCAAAACATTACTTAAAATAAGACAATGAAAAACAAAGCTCCATAATAGCTATCCTTAGCTTCTTCATGGTTTCTTATGCTTGCTTTTCTTTTCCTTTGTCTTTGCTTGGTGGAGGCCCTATTTACAATAAAAGGGAGATACATTATCACAACTTTGCATCACATTACCATAGTTGTATTAGAAACATAAAAGAAGGTTAGTCATTTACCTACTGGAGTGATCTTTCCAGCTTTGATATCACCAAGGTACTTGGAACAATTCCTCTTCCAATGTCCCATGCCATTACAATAATGGCACTTATCAAGAGGACCCTTCTTGACTTTGGAGGTGCTAGCTTCACAAGACTTAGCTTTGGTGAATGTGGGAGCTTGCTTCTTGCCCTTTCTCCCATTCTTCTTGAACTTCCCCTTACTCTTTGTGCTTATGTTAAGCACATCCTTGGGAGGGTTCACATTTAACCCCATGTCCCTTTCGGCTTGCACAAGTAACTTGTGCAACTCCTCAAGAGACACATCCTTGTCTTGCATATTGAAATTCACCCGGAATTGCACATATGCCTTGACCTTAGACAAGGAGTGTAGAATCCTATCTACGATGAGTTCTTTGGGGATTTCAACCTTTTGAATTTTCAAGGTCTCGACAAGCTCCATGAGTTTGAGCACATGAGGGCTAACCTTTTGGCCCTCTTTGAAGTCGAGATCAAAGAATGCCGCGCCGCCTCATATTGGACGATCCGCGGAGTTTGTGAAAACATGGTCACAAGTTTGGAGTAAATCTCATTAGCATTGCCCATCTTGAAGGCTCTCCTTTGGAGTTCCGCCTCCATCGCAAATATTAAGACATTTTTCATTGCGGCGGACTCCTTTTGGTAAGCCTCATAGGCTTCCCTAGTGGCCGCGGTGGACCTAGTGGTGGGCTCGGGTGGAGAGGCCTCGGTAAGGTAACGAAGCTTGTCGTCACCTTCGGCGGCTAATTTGAGTTGGGCATCCCACTCGGAGAAATTTGACCCATTCTTTTCAAGTTTACATCGATCCATAAAGGATCGGAGCCAAGATGAAGTAGCGAGTGGTGTAGCATTAGGAGTTGGTGTTGCCATTTGTTATGAATAAGAAGTGGTCTACAAAACAAAATATAAGGAGTAAAACAATTGTCGTTTAAAATAATACTCGTAAAATGTGGAAATTAAACAAGTTTTATGCATTTTTCTAGTGACCTCTACCCAACTAGGAAAAATGATTCCAAGACCCAAATTCATATTGACTTAGGCACGGTAGGGCCGATTCATCCTTTATCAATATAACTCGGTGGATTAACGTTTAATCGATTCTACTTTTAGAACTCTTGGTCGATAATATTACATTAACATTTATCTTTAGCCCAAAACACATTCGACAAGGGCACGGTAGGGCCGATACATCCCTTATCAAAAACTTTTGTTGAGTTCAATCCAAATTTCGAATAAATGTGTCCATGATCCAACTCCATATCAACTTGGGCACGGTAGGGCCGATACATCCCTTATCAACATGAATTCGGTGGATTAAACATTCATCACCCACTTCCCCTACGTAACAAGGTTTGTACCCCGGTAGGGCCGAGTGCACTCCCTCGCGAAATAGGTTTTCATGGTTTCTACTATTTGGTAAGGCTAAATCTCAATTAATTGTTTTAGCGAGAGGTCATGTCAATTTATTATCTATCACGTTATAAGTGAACTAAAGCGGTGAACTACGATAATTCTAATTGACACGGTCGATAAACTCGATAAAAGACAATGCATGTTTAGTTATGGCGATTTAGCGATGCATGTGACATAAAATAAAATGCAAGCATAAAAATAAATAAATCCTAGTATGGCCTTTCCTAAAATAGAAAAACTATTAATCTATTACATATTCGGAAACCAACTCCATTGGTCCCTTGAACTTCGGTTGTGACACGCATCTCGAGGTAACACCGTCTTTATGTATCGCCATTCTTGAAGAAATCCGTCTTTTGGAACTCCGGAATGAATAAAATTACATAATAAATTACATAATTTCCTATTATACATTTGTAACTAAAATAAAATAAATCTATTAAATTACAAAACGGTGATACGAGATCACAATAAAAATTACAACCGAATCGATATTCCCATACATTTCGGGAAATACCAATTAAAATCTAAGGCAATACTAAGTAAAATTACATAATTCAAAATTACATAAATTAAAATTATGACAATCATAAAGAAAAATGCAGCATTATAATATGTATGAACATGCTCAATTTTTATGCTAAATCGCCTTTAAATAGCCAATATCATATATTACTCGGTTTTTACAGATTTGCGCGATTTCAACATTTTATAATCACAAAAATACATAAACTCATATTTATGCATAAGTTAATTACCCTAACCTCTTAGGACTCAAAATATAGTCTTCACTAATAATTTGACCATAATTAACTTTTATTTACAAAATTGTTCATAAATGGGCCAAAAAATACAAAATTAAGCTATTAAACTTCAAATAAATCACAAAATTTCAAATAAATTCAAAATTTGAAATTTAAATTCATGAACATTCTAGAAAAATCCATGACACTCATAATGTTCAAAATCTTAGGTTAAAAATTTCGAAATTTTTCCGGAAAAACAATGTTGCGGTTTATCGATATATAATAAAATAATCATAAAAACATGGAAAAATTATTTTCATTAACTTTTCAATTTTAGATCTGAAAAATATAATAAAATGCAACATTAGACGTTTTTCCTAAGTCATAAATTATATTTTATTAATTTTCATTAATAATGTCACTATTTATGCCATTTTTCTTCAAAAATTCATAATTCATGCTAAAAGACTTCTTTATAGTCAATTATTTTACACACATCTTGTAAAATTGCATGTGACAACATATAAATTTTCTATGACCAGATTCGAAATTTAACTCATATTAACCTATTTTCTCTTAAATCCGAATTTAATAATGAAAAATTCATTTTTCGAGCATAACAAGTGCAAAAATTATGAAAATTTACAGGTTATCTCAAAATAATATATGTAACAACATATCCAAAAACCAACTTAAAATTCGAAGTATAGCTAATTTTCGACCAAAAATGACATTTTTACTCATAAAATCACATTTAAATGTCATTATTATTAAATATGAACAATAAAAAATCCGAAAAATTAACCAAAAAATCCTAAAACACTTTAGGACCAGAAATATTAACATGCATGTAATTATTTCGTGATATATCATAATAACACAAATTTTACAAGTTTTATTTTGTTATTCATATAACTCGGAAAAACTTTTAACCAATTTGCATGCAAACAACCGTGGCTCTGATACCAATTGAAAGAAAAGTAGATTCATATACATATTTAACATACTCAAATATGTCTAATTAATTTGTCATAAATTAAAACGGATCTTATGCATGCAAACAATAATATAAATAGAGGAGAAATCATGTCCTTACATAATTAATTTCGGATATTTGGGCACAAAAGAGATCACCTTTCTCTTTTGTTCTTGAGCTTATTCCAATGGAAGAACAAAGATCTAAGAGCAAGATCTCTCCCTAAGCTTAATACCCAAGGCTTTCACTTAATCTAATTAATATTACAATACTAGTATAATATTAATCTATGAGAAAATTGAACCAAAAATATTGTTAACACTTTGAATATTTTCGGTTTTGAGAGGGAGGAGAAGAGAGCTTTTTATCTCACTAAAAATCTCTTATTTGATGATGGAATGGAATGAAAATAATACCCAACACTTTTGTATATTATTTGGTAAAAATAAAACAAAAGCCATGATGGCTTTTGTCTTCTCAAAACCGGGTAAGAGGAGGGGGTTTTGAAGGAAATGTAGATTCATATACATATAAACATACTCATATATATTAAAATTAATTTGTCATAAAATTAAATACGGATTTTATGCATGCAAACAATATAACAAAAGAGAAGAAATCATATCCTTACATAGATGTTTCGGTTTTATGGGGCACAAAAGAAATCTCCTTTTCTTTTGTTCTTGAGCTTTCCTTATGGATGAACAAGATCTAAGTTTAAGATCTCTCCCCAAGCTTTATACCCAAGGCTAACTCTTAATCTAATTAATATTATAGGATCTAGTATAATATTAATCTTGTAGAAAATTGAACCAAAAATATTTTCTAACACTTGAATATTTTCGGTTTGATGAGAGAAGAAGAGGGGATTTTATTCTCTCTAGAAATCTTATTTTTGGATGAGCAAGTGAATGAATGAATACTACTAACTTCTTAGTGAATATTAGGCAAAATGATAAGAAAAATCTCCAACATTTTTCTTCCCAAAACCGGTGGGAGTGGAGGAAATAAAAGAGCCAATGCATGCCCTAGTTGTTCTTCACAATGAACCATAGGCATGCAAGGCTAGTTTAGTAGGTAATTATGTTGTTTACCACTAATAAGAACAACTTAATATTTGTCTAATATTCCTCCAATTTTCGGCACAAAGGATAATATGGATCCATATTATTTTTGTCAAATGTCAATATGTCACATGTCATATGTGACATAAATTTGTTATGTAATTTTTAACATGTTAAAAATCAACGTATTAATAAAAATACGTCACATACAAAAATCGACTTGGTAATTTCATAATTACTTGTGCCAAAAATATTTTACCAATTTTATAAATCGTATTTATAATCATTCATTCAAATTTAATTGTTTCTGTAAACAATAATTTCATCCGAGTAATGATACAATTCAATTACTCGAGTATCTCTCATTAATCACATTTCAATTTGATACGTAAATTTTACTTCCAAAATCGTCCGTCAATTTTCAAGTAATTTAATCAACTCGTAACATTATACGATTAATTAAATGATCAATTAAGAGTATTGCCCTATAGGTATGACCTAGGGGTCAATCGATCACCACCGTCACACGACAAAGAATGTCAAACTCTAGTCAACCAATCATTACCGATATATGTTGACCAGTTGACAGTAACAAAATTACTTCCCAATTGTATTCTTTAAAATGAGATTTAATAATGATATTTAAATCACATGATCGCACTATTGTTGAGGACACATTTCCCAACAATCTCCCACTTGTCCTCGACAAGTGTCGTCACCAATTCTCTTGTCCTATTACTATCTCCCACTCAATGCAAGGTGTCTTTCGGTCGTACTTGCAAGTGATCACATCGAGAGTGGTTTCCTCGATCCGGAGAATAACTGATTGACCGGATTTATCCACCATGGATACCTTCCGAGCGTGGCCACGCATTTCCAGTTCATTACTCCTCGAGTGGCCCTGAGATATTGTTATAACCCTGACAAGGGGATGGACAATTCCTATCGCACTCATTCCCTTCGACTAGCCACAGCCATCATAACCCAAAATATGCCCATTTGACCCCATTTACGAAGGTCGTAGTAACACAAATCAAAGTTAATCAAATCGAGCCATCTTAGGTGAATAGTCTTTAGTCAAAAGAATCGACTCATTTGAATACTATAGCGGCTCTCGCCACGACCAGGCTATATAAATTTGCAGAACTCTATAAGCGGTCATTAGGCCCGACAAAAAGTTCATAACAGATCACCTATGAGATCGACTAGTCATCTCACATGACTCTATGGCACTTGAACTTGCCATCAATCGCATCACACTCTAGTCACTTCGAGACGTCACCTCATACAAGTGACTATGGGCGAATACAATGTTAATCCGTGTTCACTTTAACGGGGTTCAATTGTCACTACAACCCGTTTGGATGTAACAAAGTATAATAGAAGAGTTTTAAAGTAAAACTCGAACGACAAATGCGATTATCACATATGAATAGTCAATACCTGATTACTATTTCATATTCTATAATCTAATTTGATCTTGTACGTAGTTGTCCATTTCAATTCAATTGAAATGACATGACTCATCATGTTTAGCCTTTGAGAAGGCTTTGGTTAGTAGGTTTTATCAACTTCTTGTACCTTACTCAACCTTACTACATACTCGTTTTCCTTTGTAATGTATACATTTGCATTACAAAACTTTCTGAGTACGTGCCGAGATCCAATCAAGACACAGGCCTTCTATCCTTAGAACAGCTCCCACTGATTTCGCAGTGTGCGGGACTCTTCCTTCTTGCACATCTCATGATCGCAAGTGTACTCAATTTTCGTTATGAATATCTCTCATTGTTCTTTATTGCCTAGAACGATTCTAGAAAATCTACTTCTTAATTAACATTGCCACAATGGTATCTTAACCATCCTAGTGTGTTTTGATTATGGTTTTGTCGGAAACCATGCGCAATCTCAATTGTCAATTGTCACTTGTGTAATACCCTTACACAATATTGCATCATAAACACTTTGCTTTACTTCCTTAATACTTCTGCAAGCACTTAAGGGTAATCTATATGGCTTACTTGGCAAGGATTACTTAAATTCGATTTTGAAAACAATTCATCATACTCAAAGCATATGAAGAGTTATACATCATTATTCATTTAATTGATTCGGCAAATGGAAGCAAATGAAATCAATCAAATATATTCAATTTAATTGAACTAGTCATGAATCTTATCAACATAAGACTTCTTAACGACGCTAATATCATGTGGATTTATCTTCATAAATCCGGATATTCAAGATGTATTATAATACTCCAAAAGTCTTAAATCATTCGCAATGATCAATATGTCATCCACATATCGGACTAATTAAAATTTCCGTAACTCCCACTAAACTTCATGTATAAACACAACTTCTCGACTTATCGAGAAATGTTTTATCACATGATCCAAAATGTTGATTCCAACTCATTGATGTCCTACTTAAGACCCTCTCTTAAGTTTCACATTATCTTAGGATTGCAAGAATCTTCAAAACTCAAGATATGTATTGAATACATTCCTTCTAATTGAAGAAGTGGGTTTTAGATTCACTCGCTATGTATTTCATAATAATGAAACACAATCCCTAAGAAGATCCAAATAGGCTTAAGCATTTCAATTGGTGCAAAACCCTTTGCAACCAATCTTGCTTGAAATATCTCTTTATTAGTGCAAAACCCTTTGTCACTAATCAAGCCCTTTTGTTTCGGATTTTTATGGCTCTAAGCCTTGTATTGAGTTGTGACTTAAACACTCTTATGTAAGTCATACGTTCATTACTTTCTAGAAGTAATCAATTTGAATCAAACGATTTCTTTGTAAGTTATAAGCTCTTTACTTTTTTAAAAGTAACATGAATCCATCATTTTTTATTAATTTGACGAATTTAACCTAGGCGAATTTAACCTCCTAGGTTTTAAAGGAACAACTTCTTACACAAAACGTCTCATGTAGCCAAGAAAGACCAGTTTCTTGCGACATAACATCCTTTGTGGCTCTTGAATAATTTTCTCCCACTCTGTCTTCTAGAAATAAACTTGTATTTTAGAAAGACAGCTTCACGAGCCGCAAACCCGTCGTACTCGTGTTAATTGAAGAGGGAAAAATGAGCATTTGTTTCTTTGTGAAAACTTACAACCATGGTACCCTTACCATTTCATATCTCATATGATTCATTTTAGTGGAAAAATAATTTAGACAAAATGATAAAATCCCAAAAAGGATCAAGTAACTCAAAGTAACTTGATCGAAGTCCAAACCTTATCGAATAGCGTTTGAATTTTTATCCAACCATACATTATCCCATAATGCGTGTTAAGAGAGATTAACTTGTGATACTTTATCACATTTCCTTTGGCTTATATCAAAGTCTTCACTTTGATAATCCCATCACGTCACGACTATATCGTGATTCCTTGAACTCTTGAACTTCTTCAAAGATTTCTCTATTTACCTTATTAAGTGATCATACTAGTGTCAACTTAAATCGTTGGTAAAAGAAAATGATCAACCTATTTTGGATCAATGATTTACAATCTCGATCTCCCTTTTTAAACAAAAGGCACGAGACATCTTGCTTTGAATACAAGATACGCATATACCATTAACGATCTAATGGTTTCAAGAGTACTCGATAACTCTTTGCGTTTATCATTCCAAAATTTAAGGTTTAATCTTGGGTTACCAATTTGAATCTTACATCATCTACATGATATATCATTCTAGTTTGGTTTAGAATATAATCACCTTGATAATGGGCTTGCCATACATCAAATCGTGGTGTATAGGGTCACAAAAGTGAAACCTCTTTTGAATCTTAACAAGTTTATATTCTTATTTAGAGTTTATGCACTTAATAGTCACAATTAAGTACCACTTTAAATCCAAAAACTAGATTGAGTACACAATTACTCTATCTCTCAACTTCATTGTTGCTAGTCGTCATATTTTAATCATCCTTTGTATCAAGTACAATGATGAAAACCTCCATTGGTTTCTAATATTGACGAAGTAGTATTAGCAAAATTTTATGTCTAATCAAATAAACATTTAAAGAAGAAGGTCTCATTAGATGTCCCACAACTAACTTGTTGATTCTTCAATAATTTGGGGTAGTTTCCTTTCTCGTGTCCAACATTTAAGACAATGGAAACTATATCGGTCGGGATTGATAGGTTTAGTATCGTCATTCTCAACAACTTTACCTTTAACATTACCTTGTATCAATTCCATTATAATCTTTACTTCTTGAACCTCGTCCTCATCTTAACGGTTTAAGAGAATGCTCCCACTCATTTCAATGAGTCTTTGCTTTGAGAAGCAAAATTGAATTCATGAAGAACACTCTTCATTTGTTCGTTTTAGTCTTAAAAACTTTCATTGAAGTGGTTGCGTTATTTTGGTCAATTACGAGTTCTTGACAAAACTAATTACCAAAACAATTTTGTCGCTTCGATGTACTTAATGCATTTAAGTACATGAAAAACAATCCATTGCAAGTAGATGTGTTAGTCAAGAATCAAAAACCTGTTTGATAATGAATAACTTTAATCTATACTCTTTACAGGAGATCCTTAGCAATGGTTTATTTGAGGTTTTAGAAGCAAACTCATATTTGTCTTTAGTTACGATATTTTAATGGAGATTTGAATCAAAAACGAAATGATATCGTATATGAATTGTGGTAAAGAAATAGAACAATATGATAACGGAATAGTGGAAAACTTAACATTTATCGTTTTATTAATACTTGTAAACAAGTATAGCATTTACATAGTGACCTCTACCCAACTATGATAAATGATTCCAAGATCCAAATTCATATTAACTTGGGCACGGTGGGGCCGATACATCCCTTATCAATATAACTCGGTGGATTAACTCTTTAATCGATTCTACTTTTAGAACTCTTGGTCGACAAAATTACATTAATATTTATCTTTAGCCCAAAACACATCGACAAGGGCACGGTGGGGCCGATACATCCCTTATCAAATACTTTTGTTGAGTTCAATCCAAATTTCGAATAAATGTGTCCATGATCCAAATCCACATCAACTCGGGCACGGTAGGGCCGATTCATCCCTTATCAACATGAATTCGGTGGATTAACATTCATCACCCACTTCCCCTACGTAACAAGGTTTGTACCCCGGTAGGGCCGAGCGCACTCCCTCGCGAAATAGGTTTTCATGGTTTCTACTATTTGGTAAGGCTATGTCTCAATTAATTGTTTTAGCGAGAGGTCATGTCAATTTATTATCTATCACGTTTTAAGTGAACTAAAGTGGTGAACTACGATAATTCTAATTGACACGGTCGATAAACTCGATAAAATGACAATGCATGTTTAGTTATGGCGATTTAGCGATGCATGAGACATAAAATAAAATGCAAGCATAAAAATAAATAAATCCTAGTATGGCCTTTCCTAAAATAGAAAAACTATTAATCTATTACATATTCGGAAACCAACTCCATTGGTCCCTTGAACTTCGGTTGTGGCACGCATCTCGAGGTAACACCGTCTTTATGTATCGCCATTCTTGAAGTAATCCGTCTTTTGGAACTCCGGAATGAATAAAATTACATAATAAATTACATAATTTCCTATTATACATTTGTAACTAAAATAAAATAAATCTATTAAATATTACAAAACGGTGATACGAGATCACAATAAAAATTACAACCGAATCGATATTCCCATACATTTCGGGAAATACCAATTAAAATCTAAGGCCATACTAAGTAAAATTACATAATTCAAAAATTACATAAATTAAAATTATGACAATCATAAAGAAAATGCAGCATTATAATATGTATGAACATGCTCAATTTTTATGCTAAATCGCCTTTAAATAGCCAATATCATATATTACTCGGTTTTTACGGATTTGCGTGATTTCAACGTTTTATAATCACAAAAATACATAAACTCATATTTATGCATAAGTTAATTACCCTAACCTCTTAGGACTCAAAATATAGTCTTCACTAATAATTTGACCATAATTAACTTTTATTTACAAAATTGTTCATAAATGGGCCAAAAAATACAAAATTAAGCTATTGAACTTCAAATAAATCCAAAAATTCCAAATAAATTCAAAATTTGAAATTTAAATTCATGAACATTCTGGAAAAATTCCATGACACTCATAATGTTCAAAATCTTAGGTTAAAAATTTCGAAAATTTTCCGGAAAAACAATGTTGCGGTTTATCGATATTTAATAAAATAATCATAAAAACATGGAAAAATTATTTTCATTAACTTTTCAATTTTAGATCTGAAAAATATAATAAAATGCAACATTAGACGTTTTTCCTAAGTCATAGATTATGTTTTATTAATTTTCAACTAATAATGTCACTATTTATGCCATTTTTCTTCAAAAATTCATAAATCATGCTAAAAGACTTCTTTATAGCCAATTATTTTACACACATCTTGTAAAATTGCATGTGACAACATATTAATTTTCTATGACCAGATTCGAAATTTAACTCATATTAACCTATTTTTCTCTTAAATCCGAATTTAATAATGAAAAATTCATTTTTCGAGCATAACAAGTGCAAAAATTATGAAAATTTACAGGTTATCTCAAAATAATATATGTAACAACATATCCAAAAACCAAGTGAAAATTCGAAGTATAGCTAATTTTCGACCAAAAATGACATTTTTACTCATAAAATCACATTTAAATGTCATTATTGTAAATTATGAACAATAAAAATCCGAAAAATTAACCAAAAATCCTAAAACACTTTAGGACCAGAAATATTAACATGCATGTAATTATTTCGTGATATATCACAATAACACAAATTTTACAAGTTTTATTTTGTTATTCATATAACTCGGAAAAACTTTTAACCAATTTGCATGCAAACAACCGTGGCTCTTGATACCAATTGAAGGAAATGTAGATTCATATACATATAAACATACTCATATATATTAAAATTAATTTGTCATAAAATTAAATACGGATTTTATGCATGCAAACAATATAACAAAAGAGAAGAAATCATATCCTTACATAGATGTTTCGGTTTTATGGGGCACAAAAGAAATCTCCTTTTCTTTTGTTCTTGAGCTTTCCTTATGGATGAACAAGATCTAAGTTTAAGATCTCTCCCCAAGCTTTATACCCAAGGCTAACTCTTAATCTAATTAATATTATAGGATCTAGTATAATATTAATCTTGTAGAAAATTGAACCAAAAATATTTTCTAACACTTGAATATTTTCGGTTTGATGAGAGAAGAAGAGGGGATTTTATTCTCTCTAGAAATCTTATTTTTGGATGAGCAAGTGAATGAATGAATACTACTAACTTCTTAGTGAATATTAGGCAAAATGATAAGAAAAATCTCCAACATTTTTCTTCCCAAAACCGGTGGGAGTGGAGGAAATAAAAGAGCCAATGCATGCCCTAGTTGTTCTTCACAATGAACCATAGGCATGCAAGGCTAGTTTAGTAGGTAATTATGTTGTTTACCACTAATAAGAACAACTTAATATTTGTCTAATATTCCTCCAATTTTCGGCACAAAGGATAATATGGATCCATATTATTTTTGTCAAATGTCAATATGTCACATGTCATATGTGACATAAATTTGTTATGTAATTTTTAACATGTTAAAAATCAACGTATTAATAAAAATACGTCACATACAAAAATCGACTTGGTAATTTCATAATTACTTGTGCCAAAAATATTTTACCAATTTTATAAATCGTATTTATAATCATTCATTCAAATTTAATTGTTTCTGTAAACAATAATTTCATCCGAGTAATGATACAATTCAATTACTCAGACCGTATCTCATTTAATCACATTTCAATTTGATACGTAAATTTTACTTCCAAAATCGTCCGTCAATTTTCAAGTAATTTAATCAACTCGTAACATTATACGATTAATTAAATGATCAATTAAGAGTATTGCCCTATAGGTATGACCTAGGGGGTCAACTGATCACCACCGTCACACGACAAATAATGTCAAACTCTAGTCAGCCAATCATTACCGATATATGTTGACCAGTTGACAGTAACAAAATTACTTCCCAATTGTATTCTTTAAAATGAGATTTAATAATGATATTTAAATCACATGATCGCACTATTGTTGAGGACACATTTCCCAACAGGTTTTTGGGGAGCCAATGCATGAAGTTGTTGTTCTAAACAAAGTCCATAGGCATGCATGGCTATACAATTAGGTAATGATTATGTTTAGTTAATAAATTAATCAACACAATTATTAACCTAATACCCCAATATTTCGGTACAAACATAATATGGTGTCCATATTATTTTTGTCAATTGTCTATATGTAACATGTCATATGTCACATATATTTGTTATGTAATTTTTAACATATTAAAAATCAACGTATTGATAAAATACGTCACATACAAAAAACGACTTAGTAATTTCATAATTACTTGTGCCAAAATATTTTACCAATTTATAAATCACAACAAATTGTATTTATAATAATTCATTCAAATTTAATTGTTACATTAAACAATTATTTCATCTGAGTAATTATACAATTTGATTACTCAGACCGTATCTCATTTAATCACATTTCAATTTGATACGTAAAATATACTTCCAAAATCGTCCGTCAATTTTCAAGTAATTTAATTAACTCGTAACATTATACGATTAATTAAATAATCAATTAAGAGTATTGCCCTTTAGGTATGACCTAGGGGTCAATCGATCACCACCGTCACATGACAATAATGTCAAACTCTAGTCACCAATCATTACGGATATATGTTGACCGATTGACAAAATAATATTACTTCCCAATTGCATTCATTTTAATGAGACTTAAACATGTGATCATCATGATCAACAGTCGTGATCGCATTATTGTCGGAGGACACATATTCCAACATGAGAAGCAAAATTGAATTCATGAAGATCACTCTTCATTTGTTCGTTTTAGTCTTAAAACTTTCATTGAAGTGGTTGCGCTATTTTGGTCAATTACGAATTCTGACAAAACTAATTACCAAAACAATTTATCGCTTCAAGGTACTTAATTCAATTAAGTATATGAAACATAATCCATTGTAAGTAGAAGTGTTAGTCATGAATCAAAAACCTGTTTGATAATGAATAACTTTAATCTATACTCTTTACAAGAGATCCTTATCAATGGTTCATATGAGGTTTTAGAAGCAAATTCATATTTGTCTTTAGTTACGATGTTTTAAGGAGATTTGAATCAAAAAACGAAATGATGTCGTATATAAATTGTGGTAAAGAAATAGAACAATATAATAACGGAATATTGGAAAACTTAACATTTATCGTTTTAATAATACTTGTAAATAACAAGTAAAGCATTTACATAGTGACCTCTACCCAACTATGATAAATGATTCCAAGACCCAAATTCATATTAACTTGGGCACGGTGTGGCCGATGAAACCCTTATCAATATAACTCGGTGGATTAACGCTTTAATCGATTCTACTTTTAGAACTCTTGGTCGATAATATTACATTAACATATATCTTTAGCCCAAAACACATTCAACAAGGGGACGGTGTGGCCGATAAAACCCTTATCGAAAAACTTTTGTTGAGTTCAATCCAAATTTCGAATAAATGTGTCCATGATCCAAACCCACATTAACTTGGGCACGGTGTGGCCGATGAAACCCTTATCAACATGAATTCGGTGGATAGACATTTATCACCCACTTCCCCTACGTAACAAGGTTTGTACCCCGGTGTGGCCGAGTGCACTCCCTCACGAAATAGGTTTTCATGGTTTCTACTATTTGGTAAGGCTATGTCTCAATTAATTGTTTTAGCGAGAGGTCATGTCAATTTATTATCTATCACGTTTTAAGTGAACTAAAGCGGTGAACTACGATAATTTTAATTGACACGGTCGATAAACTCGATAAAAGAAAATGCATGTTTTAGTTATGGCGATTTAGCGATGCATGTGACATATAAATAAAATGCAAAGCATAAAATAAATAAATCCTAGTATGGCCTTTCCTAAAATAGAAAAACTATTTAAATATTACATATTCGGAAACCAACTCCATTGGTCCCTTGAACTTCGGTTGTGACACGCATCTCGAGGTAACACCGTCTTTATGTATCGCCATTCTTGAAGAAATCCGTCTTTGGGAACTCCGGAATGAATAAAATTACATAATAAATTACATAATTTTCTATTATACATTTGTAACTAAAATAAAATAAATCTATTAAAATTACAAAACGGTGATACGAGATCACAATAAATTACAACCGAATCGATATTCCCATACATTTCGGGAAATACCAATTAAATCTAAGGCCATACTAAGTAAAAATTACATAATTCAAAATTACATAAATTAAAATTATCACAATCATAAAGAAAAATGCAGCATTATAATATGTATGAACATGCCCAATTTTATGCTAAATCGCCTTTAATTAGCCAATATCGTATATTACTCGGTTTTTTTTTCACGGTTTGCGTGATTTCAACATTTTTATAATCACAAAAATACATAAATTCATATTTATGCATAAGTTAATTACCCTAACCTCTTAGGACTCAAAATTTAGTCTTCACTAATAATTTGACCATAATTAACCCATATTTTATAAAATTGTTCATAAATGGACCAAAAATTACAAAAATAAGCTATAAACTTCAAATAAATCACAAAATTTCAAATAAATTCAAAATTTGAAATTTAAACTCATGAACATTCTGAAAAAATACCATGACACTCATAATTTTCAAAAACTTAGGTTAAAAATTTCGAAATTTTCCGGAAAAACAATGTTGCGGTTTATCGATTTTAACAAAAAATAATCATAAAAACATGGAAAAATTATATTCATAAACTTTTCAATTTTAGATCTGAAAAATGTGATAAAATGCAACATTAGACGTTTTTCCTAAGTCATAGATTATGTTTTATTAATTTTTCACTAATAATGTCACTATTTATGCTATTTTTCTTCAAAAATCCATAAATCATGCAAAAAGACTTATTTATATCCAATTATTTTACACACCTCTTGTAAAACTGCATGTGACAACATATTAATTTGCTATGACCAGATTCGAAATTTAACTCATATTAACCTATTTTTCACCTAAATCCGAATTTAATAATGAAAAATCCATTTTTCGAGCATAACAAGTCTAAAAATTATGAAAATGTACAGGTTATCTCAAAATAATATATGTGACAACATATCCAAAAATCAATGAAAAATTCGAAGTATAGCTAATTTTAGACCGAAAATGACATTTTTACTCATAAAATCATATTTAAATGCCATTAAAGTATAATATGAACAATAAAAATCCGTAAAATTAACCAAAATATCCTAAAACATTTTAGGACCATAAATATTAACATGCATGAATTAATTTCGTGATATATCATAATAACACAAATTTTACAAGTTTTATTTGTTATTCTTATAACTCGGAAAAACTTTTAACCGATTTGCATGCAAACAACCGTGGCTCTTGATACCGATTGAAGGAAATGTAGATCTATATACATACTAACATACTCATATATGTTATAAATTAATTTGTCATAAAATTAAATGTGGAACTTATGCATGCAAACAATATGATAAAATAGAGGAGAAATCATGTTCTTACAATGGGTATTTCGGTTTTATGGGCACAAAAGAAATCTCCTTTTCTTTTGTACTTGTGCTTTCCTATAATGGAAGAACCAAGATCCAAGTATAGGATCTCTCCTTAGGATTTATACCCAAAGCTCACCCTTAATCAAATTAATATTACATGAACTAGTATAATATTAATCTAGTAGAAAAATGACCCAAAAATATTACAACACACTTAATATTTTCGGTTTTATGGAGGGAGAAGAAGAGAGCTTTTTATCTCTCTAGAAATCTTATTTTGGATGAGTGAAGAAGTAAATTGAATAATACAATTACATTATTGTATATGAGGTAAAAATTAAGAGAAAAACCAATTGTTTTTCCCTTCTTAAAAACCGGACAAAGGGGAGTGGGAGGGGAGCCAATGCATGGAAAAATTGTTCTTCACAATAAACAATAGGGTTGCATGGCTAGTGACTAGGGTAATCATCATGCCCTCCACTAATTATAATCAACATATAATTAGCTTAAAACTCCTCTAATTTTCGGCACACTTGATAATATGGATTTCATATTATTTTTGTAAATTGTCAATATGTCACATGTCATATGTGACATAAATTTGTTATGTATTTTTAACATATTAAAAATCAACGTATTAATAAAAATACGTCATATACAAAAATCGACTTAGTAATTTCATAATTACTTGTACCAAAATATTTTACCATTTATAAATCACAACAGATTGTATTTATAATAATTCATTCAATTTCATTTGTTTCTTTAAACAATAATTTCATCCGAGTAATGATACAATTCAATTACTCAGACCGTATCTCATTTAATCACATTTTAATGTGATACGTAAATTTTACTTCCAAAATCGTCCGTCAATTTTTCAAGTAATTTAATTAACCCGTAACATTATACGATTAATTAAATGATCAATTAACAGTGTTGCCCTATAGTTATGACCTAGGGGGTCAACTGATCACCACCGTCACACGACAGTAATGTCAAACTCTAGTCAGCCAATCATTACCGATATATGTTGACCAGTTGACAGTAACAATATTACTTCCCAATTGTATTCTTTATAATGAGATGTAAACATGTGATCATCATGATCAATAGTCGTGATCGCATTATTGTCGGAGGACACATATTCCAACATATCATGTGGAAACTAAAAAGCTCAAAACGGGTGATCCAAATGAATCCTACCTTTGGCATTGTCGTTTAGGTCACATAAACGAAAGACGCATTAAGAGACTTGCTTCATCAAAAGTGCTCAAACCATTTGATTTCAAATCTTATGGTATATGCGAGTCTTTCCTTTTAGGCAAGATGACTCTTGCACCTTTTGCGGGAAAAGGGACACGATCTAGTGAGGTTTTGGCTCTCATACATACGGATGTGTGTGGACAATTAACCATCACCGCTAGAGGAGGTTTTCACTACTTCATTACTTTTACTGATGACTTGAGTAGATATGGGTATGTCTACTTGATGAAGAACAAGAGTGAAGCTTTTGACAAGTTCAAGGAGTTTTAAAATGAAGTAGAGAACTAATTGGATAAAAAGATTAAGACACTACAATCCGATCGTGGTGGTGAATACCTAAAATCTAAATTTGATTCACACCTAAAAGATTGTGGTATAGTATCACAATGGACTCCTCCTGGCACACCACAATTAAATGGGGTGGCCGAAAAGAGAAACCGAACTTTATTAGACATGGTTCGGTCTATGATGAGTCTAACCGAGCTTCCTGATTCGTTTTGGGGTTTTGCCCTCTTGTCTGCAATATTTTCACTAAATCGAAGCCCGACTAAAGCGGCCGATAAGACTCCATATGAGATATGGACAGGGAAAGTCCCTCATTTTCTATTCATGCGCATTTGGGGTTGCGAAGCGTAAGTCAAGAACAAGTCTGACAATAAGCTTGCACCTAGGTCTGACAAATGTCTTTTTGAAGGATACCCAAGGGAAACACGTGGCTATTCTACAATAAACACGAGAACAAAGTGCTTGTGGCTCGTGATACTGTCTTCCTAGAAAAAGAGTTTATTTCTAGAAGATAGAGTGGGAGAAAATTTGAACTTGACGAAGTTCGAGAGCCACAAACCGAGAATGAGGTAGAGGAGAACGTAGAGGATAACGTTTCCTCCTTCTCTGAGACGGTTATCGTTCCTAGAAAGTCAAATAGGATTTCTAATCCACCTAACCGCTACGTTGGTAACATCGAAGAGGATGGTGTTTTGTTACTTTTGGAAAGTGACGAACCCACTACCTACAAATCGGCTATGTCTAGTCCTGACTCCTCGCTTTGGCCAGAAGCCATGCGGTCCGAAATGGATTCCATGTACGAGAACCAAGTATGGGACTTGGTGGATTTACCTGAGGGAGTGCGACCCCTTCAGTGTAAATGGATATATAAAATTAAGCTCTGCGTGGATAAACATGTAGATGTTTACAAAGCTAGATTGGTGGCAAAAGGTTTCACCTAAGTTCATGGTCTACACTATGACGAAACCTTCGCTCCAGTCGCAATGCTTCGGTCTATTAGGATAATCTTAGCGGTTGTCGCGTTTCATGATTATGAGATTTGGCAAATGGATGTCAAAACCGCCTTCTTGAATGGGATTCTAGAAGAGGAAGTGTACATGATACAACCTAAAGGTTTGTGGATACATCTAACACTGAGAAGGTGTGTAAGCTCAAGAAGTCCATCTATGGTCTTAAGCAAGCATCTCGGAGTTGGAATCATCGCTTTGATCATGTTATAAAACAATATGGTTTCACTAGAAGTGTTGAAGAACCATGTTTATACATGAAGTTTAGTGGGAGTAAGGTTGCATTCCTTGTCCTATATGTGGATGACATATTGCTCATCGGGAATGATATTCCATCGCTCACTTCCGTTAAGGAGTGGCTAGGGAATAACTTCCATATGAAGGACTTGGGAGAGGCACAACGAATCTTGGGTATCCGGATCTATAGAGATAGGTCCGAGAGGATACTAGCATTGAGTCAAGAAGCTTATATTGACAAAGTTCTTGACCGGTTCAATATGAAAGACTCCAAGAGAGGATTTCTACCTATGGGCCAAGGGATTACTTTGAGCAAGTCACAGTCTCCCTCTACCCCTAATGAGATTGAACACATGAAGAGCGTCCCTTATGCTTTAGTTGTTGAGTCTATCATGTATGCTATAATTTGCACTCGTCCCGACGTTGCGTATACCTTGAGCATGACAAGTCGTTATCAAGCCAAGCCTGGTGAAAGTCACGGATCGCCGTAAAGAACATCCTTAAGTACTTGAGAAGGACTAAGGATTCGTTCTTAGTGTTTGGAGGAGAAAATGAGTTGCGTGTAAGAGGTTGCACGGACGCAAGTTTCCAAACCGATCGAGATGATATGAAATCCCAATCCGGCTATGTGTTTATGCTAAATGGAGGAGCTGTTTGCTGGAAGAGCTTCCAGTAAAGCGTTACCGTGGATTCTACAACAGAGGCTGAGTACCTTGCAACATCTGAGGTTGCAAAGGAAGCTGTTTAGATTTGGCCATTCATGTAGGGATTAGGAGTAGTCCATTCCGCCAAATATCAGATCACTCTATACTGTGATAACAGTGGAGCTATTTTTCAAGCCAAAGAGCCGAAGTCTAGTAAAAAATCTAGACACATTGAAAGGAAATATCATGTAATTAAAGATTATGTGGAAAGGAAGGAAATAGACATTTTTAAGGTTAGGACAGACGATAATATTGCTGATCCTTTAACCAAGCCTTTATCAAAGGCTAAGCATGATGGTCATGTCGTCGCAATGGGATTGAGACGAGTACCGGATTTTATTTAGATTATGGATATGAAATAATTGGATAGTGTATCTCTTTTTATATATATGATAATCGTATTCATTGTTTAAGCATTCATTTATGGATCTTTTATTTAGTGACACTAAATTTTTAATACCTTGTTTATCTGAATAGGTCGTGGAGAAAATGTTGAACACTATTGAAGTGAATAAGAAGAACATTGTATTTTGTCCCTAGTCACTTAATGAGGTGATGTCTCGGAGTGACTAGATTGCAAGTCGATTGATGGTTGTTCAACACTATGAGGTCATACGTGATGACTAGTCGATTACATAGACAGAGTGTGTGACACTTTGCCAGACAGTGACCATTTAGAGAGTCCCTTAGTTCTATTATAGACGCCTGGTCGTGGCAGGAATCTCTAAGATGTTCCTATGAGTCGATTCTTTTGACTGGAGACTATTATCTAAGTCAGTGAAGTTTCCGAGTGACTTGGGTTTTTGTCCGAGGTCGTGCCGTGAAAGGAGGCCAAATTGCATCTTCTGAGACATGGTGATCTGTATTGAGCGATGATAGATAGGGCATACAGGAATTGTCCACCCACGTTGGGTTTCATATATCTCAAGGCCACTCGAGGAGTTGTGACTATAAATGCGTGGCCACGCTCGGATGTAATATGTGGGAGATTTTGCCGGTCTTGTAGTCACACTCCCGATCGAGAAAACCACTCGCGATGTGTTCATGTGCAAGTGCGACCTGAAAGACACCTTGTTCCATCTAGCATTCTTTCAGAGCCAAAGGAGCAACTCTTGGTTTGGGTTCAGAGCAATTTCTTCATGAATGGCTTCCTTGATTTTCCTCCTCTTGCATACCCCTTATTATTGTGTTGTTGGCTCTCGTTCTTGCCTACTCTTCATACTAGTCCATCCAATATTATCAATAAGCTTCCAAATATGCACGAAAGACGGGAATTTCTGCCTAATTATCTTCTTTCCTACAAAACATACGAAATGCACTAGGAAAGCAAATAGGAAGGTTTTGACGGATAAAATGGCCATGGAATGATATAATAGTATGAAAAATAGGCTCAATTAGGGGACTAAATGTGCGCAAATAATGTTCACATCAATGGGACCTGGTTGACTTACCTAACGATGTTCGACCTCTCAGTGTAAGTGGATATTCAAGATTAAAATCGGCATGGATGGACATAAGGATGTCTACAAAGCTAGATTGGTGGCAAAAGGTTTCACCTAGGTTCGTCATTTACACTATAACGAAACTTTTGCACCAGTTGCTATGCTTAGATCTGTTCGGATAATGTTAGCGATTGCTGTATTTCATGATTATGAGATATGGCAAATGGATGTCAAAACCGCTTTCCTGAACGGGTTTCTGGAAGTGGAAGTGTTCATGACACAACCCGAGGGTTTTCTGGATCCTAAAAATCCTAATAAAGTATGCAAACTTAAGAGATCCATTTATGGTCTTAAGCAAGCGTCAAGAAGTTGGAATCATCGTTTTGATCATGTTATTAAACAGAATGGTGTTTCCTGAAGTGTTGAGGAACCATGTTTATACATGAAGTTTAGTGGGAGTAAAGTTGTTTTCTTACTTCTTTATATGGACGACATATTACTCATTGGGAATGACGTAGATATGCTTACTTATGTCAAGAAGTGGTTAGGAAATCACTTCCAAATGAAAGATTTTGGAGAAGCTCAGTGCATCTTGGGTATCCGGATCTATAGGGATAGATCCAAAAGGATATTAGCATTGAGTCAAGAAGCCTATATCGATAAGATTCTTGACCGATTTAATATGAAAAACTCCAAGAGAGGTTTTCTACCTATAGGTAGTGGGATTACTTTGAGCAAGTCACAGTGTCCTACTAAGCCTAAGGATATTGAACGCATGAAATCGATTCCCTATGCTTTCGCTGTTGGATCGATCATGTATGCTATGATGTGTTCTCGTCCTGACGTCTCGTATGCCTTGAGTATGACGAGTCATTTTCAAAAACCTCCAGGTGAGAGTCACTGGATAGCCGTCAAGAATATTCTAAAGTACTTGAGAAGGACTAAAGATTCATTCTTAGTGTTTGGAGGAGAATCTGAATTACGTATTAGAGGTTATATAGATGCCAGTTTCCAAACCGATAGGGATGATCTGAAATCCCAGGCTGGTTTTGTCTTTTTGTTGAACGGAGGGGCGGTTTACTGGAGAAGTTTCAAAGAGTCTGTGACTCCTGATTCTACAACGGAAGCTGAGTACATTGCAGCCTCTGAAGCTGCAAAGGAAGCTGTTTGGATTAGGCAATTCTTAGAGGGACTGAAAGTAGTTCCGACCGCCGAGGATCCTATCACTTTGTATTGTGATAACAAGGGGGCAATTTTTCAAGCAAAAGAGCCCAAGTCTAGTAACAAGTCTAGACACGTACTTAGGAAATTTCATGTAATTAGAGATTTAATCGAAAGGAAAGAAATTACAGTCTGTAAGGTTGGGACAACTGCCAACATCGCTGATCCTTTAACCAAGCCATTGTCTCAAGCTAAACATGATAGTTTCGATGGGATTGAGACGAATGCCAGAACTGTTGTAAATTATATGATATGTAATAATCAAAATATTGTATTTATTATTTCATATATGATAATTGTATTTATCGTTATATTCAGTTTTATGTCTGAATTTTATACACTTTGTTTTCTCCAAATAGGTTGTAGTGACAATGTCGAACCCTATTAAAGTGAATTGGATTAACATTTTATTTTGTCCCTAGTTACTTAATGGGGTGACGTCTCGTAGTGACTAGATTGTAAGGCGGTAGAGGACAAGTTCGACTGTCATATGGTCATAGTGATGACTGATCGATTACATTGGCAAATTGTGAGACGATTTGTTGGACAGTGACCGTTTATGGAGTCCTTTTGTTGCTGGGTTGTGGCGAGGATTTATATTTATTCTTTCGAGTTAATTCTTTAGACTGGTAACTATTTGTCTGAGTTGGTGCGGTTTTCTGGTGGCTTTGGCTTATGTTCTAGGTCGCGCCGTAAAAGGAGGCCTATGAGCATTTACTGGGTCATTGTGATCTGTATCGAAAGAAGAAAATAGGTCAACGGGATTGTCCATTTAAGTCATATTTTATCCTAAGGCCATTCGAGGAGCGGTGACTGTAAATGCGTGGCCACGCTCGGATGAGATCTATAGTAGATTATCCGGTCAGACAGTCATTCTCCTGATCACGGAAACCACTTTATGATATGATCACGTGCAAGAAAGACCTGAAAGACATCTTGCATTGAGTGGGAGATTTTATTGGACAAGAGAATTGGTAACGCACACTTGTGTCAGACAAGTGGGAGATTGTTGGAGTAGTGTCCTCCACAATATGTGTATAAGTTTTGAGGCAAAGGTTATATGCTATTTAAATTTATAAGAGGTTGTAAAATTAGCTAAATGGGGTAGTATTGACACATTGTATGTTGATAAAATGGTCTCATGATTACTTAATAGTTAAGTAGTCATTGGTAGTTAATTTGTATTATTTAAGTGTTAAATAATTAAATTAATGTTTAATTATGTAAGATAATTAAATATAAGACTTATAAGCATTTGTGGGGCAAATGTTGAAAACCGAAATGGACCCATATAAGTCCATTTGACCGATTTTTTAGAGGAGACCAAGTGTCCTTTTAAGTGGCAAATTCCACTTAGATTTGTCTCCCATATTTGGCTATAAATACCCAACTATTGACACCATTTTATAAGTTGGAAAAATTTGAAGAAAAATTGGTCTTTGGTTGAGCACTTGGCTGGTCCATCTTCATCATTAAGAGACCATTTTTTTCTTCTCATTTTATTCATCTTGTTCATCTTAAAAACACATATATAAATTAACTAATAAATATCATCAAAGTAATAATATTATTTAGTACATCAAATATACAAAGTACAAGGTTACTACTACTATTAAATATTTATTAATCTTAGTAGTATTTTGGGTTAATCTTGGGTGCCACCTTAGGAGATTACCTATCCTGCTAATTTTGGTGTATTTGGAGGATCATGCACATTTGTATAAGCTCAAGAACAACATCAAGGAAGGAGTCCTTGAGTTGTGCCTGATACGTGCATTTTATATAGTCCTTTTAGGCCTTTTTATGCACGTATTTCTATGCTATTATCATAGTTTTATGCTACGAAATGCCCCGAATATGCTACTTTGGTTTGTTTTCTCTTATTTGCAGGAATGAACCAGAAAGTAGTGAAATTGAGCCTTTTACCGTCCTTTTGGCATGCATTTGGAGGAAGAGTGAATTTGGAGCGGGAATGTAGCTATCTTGAGATGCGCAAAGAAGTAAGATAGCTAGGCGAGCAAAGGAAGAACTTCAAATTGTTAGTGCCTACTTTGAAGAGCCATATCTCGAGTTCTAAAACTGATATTCAGGTTATTCCAACTGTTTATGAATGCTTGTCCTCTTAGCTTGCCAACGCCACCGGAATCGCCCTGTTTGCCCAAGTAACGAAGAAATGGTAGCCGTTTGAAGTTTAGTGCGCGAAGCAGGAATTGTGCGCTGGAAAGTACTCGATCGAGTACAATTATGTTCGATCGAGTCCTTTTTCTACTCGATAGAGTAGTTGCATTTTAGGATTTACTCGATAGAGTAGATTTTCTATTCGATCGAGTGGTTTAAGCTTTATTTTACTCGATCGAGTAGTTTTAAACCACTCGATCGAGTGGTTTCTCTTATGGGCTCGGGCTTTTAGCTTTAATCCGTCATTAGGTTAAATAAATTCCTATTTTTCTTATAAATAGGAAGGGGAGACGTCATTTGTAACTCCTCCACACACATCACACATTACTTTTTCCTCTGGTTACTGTTAAATACTATTTTCTCTCCTATTTTCCGGATCCTTTTCTACTGTAACTTTCTTCCTTTCCCTTTTTTCTTTAATTTAATTAATGCTTATTGTTTTTCCTCCCTTTATTCTTATTATTTATTAATTTATGTCTATCTAATTTCTCTGCTAGGATTAAGTGATTCAATAGATGAATGTTAATTGCTAATTAGTTTATAGATTGGTCGTTGTTGTTTTAATCTTTGTTGTTAATCACTGCCCTTAATTGTATCTAGCTAATTGAATCGATGTAATTAGCCTTTTAATTTAGGTAAGCCTTGGCCTAGACCGAAAGGTTGGAAGGGGTGAGACCCGCAGTGAATAATAGGATGCTTTAGTGAGGGCGAAAGTTAAGCTAATGGCATTTTAGGGCGAATTGAGACCGAAAGGAGATATTCATTGCCCCTTAGACCGACACATCGACTGATCTGTGACCTTAACTGCGATTGACTAACGTTCATTGATGACCCGAAATCCTAGTCCTCTCCCCCTTGCTCGTTAATTCCTCTCATTTCTATTTCTCTTGCTTTATCTTATTTAGTTTAGTCAAACAACTCAAAACCCCCAACTTGTGACATAGACAGACCGAATAGACAAGTTGATAGTGACCGCCTCCCTGTGGAGATCGACCCTACTTACCGCTAACTTCAGTTAGTAATAGCTAGGTATTTATTTTTGGTACCTGACGACGGTATCAAACTTTGCCGCCGTTGCCGGGGAGGCAACTATTTATTTACTTCTTTCTTTTTGTCTGTCTTTAGCCTCAAGGGATTTATTCCTTGAGGCAGTTCTTATATTTTTCCTTGAGTGTTGTTTTGATAGGCCCTACAGGTCCTACCTAGACAGTTCTAGGTGAAAGATCGTCAAAGGGAAGGCTTGAGTACCTTTGACCCGTCACCTATGTTCCATTATATGGCGCATCAGGTGATTTACTGCGGGAGATGTGGTGCTGTTGAGCACAATGCAGCCTTTTGCATGGCAGAAAATGACGAGGTCTACGCGTTCAGTCTCCGTGGATGAGCTAGCCATTCCTCTGTAGTTGTGCCGCCACATCTACCCTATCAGCGAGGCTATCACAAGCCTCCTTTTGTCTGGCCACCGCAACAACAAACCCTTCCTCCCGTTGAAGAGAATGAAGGGGCTGCCGAGCTGAAGTCTATGCTAAAAGCACTTATGCTTCAAATGCAAGAAAGCGATAAATCTAGGGAAGCTCACCTCAAGCTACTTGAATCTCAAGTAGCTCAACTAGCTGTCGAGTTGGATTATAGCGACTCAGAGACGGAATATCTTTGTTTTTCCCGTCGCAGTCTTTCCCATGAAAGGCCCGAGTTGTCTAGTGATGATGAAGACATTTATGACTCGGAAATTGAAGGTGATAATGAAGACGAAGCTTTTCTCAAGAACTTCACCACGGTCCAGCCTAACCCACTCGATGGAATAGTCCACATTGCTCGATCGAGTAAATTCTATGATGAGGAAGTCGATCGAGTAGATTTAACCACTCGATCGAATGGTTTGTGTGAAGAAAGCTCTCGATCGAGTAACAATTCCACTCGATCGACTGATTTGGCCAGAGAGAGCAATGCAACATCACTTGGGTTAGTTTTAGACGACGATTTTTATGATGATAATGGATACGGTGAATCTTCCCTATTCAAAGCCGAGCTGGATGCGCTAGAGGCTGCGATTTACGGGACGAATTCCACAGAGGAGGGTGACGAGAAGGAAATTGAGTCAGTGATTGCTCCCAGCACGGAAGAGGTAATATCTTCCTTTATCAGTGATTCCAACATTGAGAGCAACCAACCCGAGGTAGTTAACGATAATTTTATTATTTTTGGTTCTAATAGTACATCGCCTCATTTGACTCATACTTCGTATTTTAATGCTATACCCCCTTCTAGTTGGTCAATTAATTTAACAGTTTTTCACCGTTCATGTCATCTTAAATCTGTTAAACTAAAACGATACCCTGATTTATTGTTAATTGCTCCTGAGCTCTTATACTTCGTGGATAAATTTAGGAGCTCTCATAGGAAATTTGTTAGACTTAAATGTTTATATATTTTTATTTCCTATATCTTTATTCCACTCTGGTGCTAGTTACATTTTTGTGTAGCACATGCGCAGCTGTTTGATCGTTTGTTGCGCGCTTTGAGCTGTTTTGACAAGGCTAATTAAATAGAGGCTCGAAGAAAAGAAGGTCGAGCTGGGACCTGTTTGAAACTAGCGCTACCCGGGAGGCAACCCAGATAGATTTTATTTTTAGTTGTTTTTCAAAAATTTCAGTTTTTATTTTGTTTAATAATCGGTTCTCTCGATCGAGTTTTCTTGCTTTGATTCGCTTCCTATGACGCCACTATGAAGCTATTTGTGACCTCCCATGTTGTTGGCTGGTTTGGGGAGGTCCCTTCTTTGCCTTATCTTGTAAGTTTTCCGCATCTTCACTCTCTTTTTTTTAGTTTGCATTTCCTTTCCCTATTTTTGGGTACAATGAGGGCATTGTATGGTTTGGTTTGGGGAGGTTATGCATCCATATTTGTGTCTGCATTCAGCTTTTATTGCATTCCTGTTATCACGTATAATTTTCATATTTCATATGCATTTTTCTTTTAAAAAAAAAAACGAAAACCAAAAAATTCACGTTTATTTTTGCATATAGGTTGAGTCGGAACGGTAGATTTCCGTGATAAAATTGCACATTAACTTGTCTTTTTAATTGAGCCTTGCACTTTCGTTGACAGTTATTAGTTGAGTCTTGCGCATATCTACGAGTTTTTGTTCAAATTTAGCTGACTGTTTAGACTTGACCTGATAAATTGGCAACCTACTCTATAAATTATGAGATTTAGAGCCTTATAACTGGTGACATTCATGACCGGTTTACATAGGAATTGAGAGAAGTACTCCTTGCAGAACATGTTTATTACTTTTGCACATTTATGAAATTCGATTTCTTGTCAATTGCATACATTCAGGTTTGTGGTCGGTGTCACATGCAGGGAGGTGCTTGCAAATTTCCTTTTTCTTATATTTTTCACCCATTTAACTCCATTTAAGCCAAAACTTGCCTTTTTGACCCATTAGCTACATCCCAAACTGAGCCTGCCTAGTAAAGCTAGTTTAGCATGTCTTTTGTGGTATATTTTTCCGTCTGGAGTTTGGCCCGTGTGTATATGATTCGAGTTGGCGGAAATTGAAGAAAGGAAGAAAAAAAAGAAATTGAAAAAGAAAAAAAATGAGAAAAACGTGAATGGAAAAAAAACAAAAAAAAAAAAAAATTTGAAAAAGTCTAAGTTCACGTGAAACAGAAAGAAGAAAAGAAAGAAAAAAGAAAAAAATTGAATTGAGTTGCATGAATAAAAGAGACCGACTGTGTTTATCTCTATCTTGTGATGGTCTTACTCCTCTGTTTTATCTACATCATTTTGAGGAGATTGTGTATTGGGTAGTGAGTTTTGTGCCAAAGAAGGGCACTTGTGTTTATTTTTCAGTCAGTTGAGATTCAGATGGTCTTATATGACCTTGTTTAGGAACTAGCTTGACGCTTTACCTTCACATTTCCATAATTTGTTTTGCCTTTTCTCACCTGAACCTCACTTTCCCATATCATTTGTAAGGCCTCGGCTGTGACGGACATTGTTGGTTGGAATGTATGTGTAGTACTTGAATCGTCTATCATTTTTGTTGGATGCATGTTATATAGGTCGCAGTCTAGGTGAGTGACTGTTTTCTCTTTCTCTCTTATACATATACTTTCACCCTTTGCTTCATGAGAGAAGAGTGACCACGTGAGAGTCCGATTTTGTTGGTCTTGCAGGGTCGATAGGTCAGCTTTATTTATGGACATATTATAATTCGTTTGCGTAATGACCATTGTAGCTATAACTGTTGATTTTAGTTTGCATTAAACTGGTTTAAGTGGACAAGTAATAGCTACCTCTGAGTTATCTTTTCCGTTCCATTAGTTTGCATTTAGTTTACTCGAGGACGAGTAAAGGTTTGGTTTGGGGAGATTTGATACGTGCATTTTATATAGTTCTTTTAGGCCTTTTTATGCACGTATTTCTATGCTATTATCGTAGTTTTATGCTACGAAATGCCCCGAATTTGCTACTTTGGTTTGTTTTGTCTTATTTGCAGGAATGAACCAGAAAGTAGTGAAATCGAGCCTTTTACCGTCCGTTTAGCATGCATTTGGAGAAGAGTGAATTTGGAGCGGGAATGTAGCTATCTTGAGATGCGCAAAGAAGTAAGATAGCTAGGCGAGCAAAGGAAGAACTTCAAATTGCTAGTGCCTACTTTAAAGAGACATATATCGAGTTCTAAAACTGATATTCAGGTGATTCCAATTGTAGAAGAAATCTTGTCCTCTTAACTTTCCAACACCACTGGAATCGCCCTGTTTGCCGAAGTAACAAAGAAATAGCAGCTGTTTGAAGTTTAGTGCGCGAAGTAGGAATTGTGCGCTGGAAAGTACTCGATCGAGTACAATTATGTTCGATCGAGTACTTTTTCTACTCGATCGAGTAGTTGCATTTTAGGATTTACTCGATCGAGTAGATTTTATATTCGATCGAGTGGTTTAAGCTTTATTTTACTCGATCGAGTAGTTTTAAACCACTCGATCGAGTGGTTTCTCTTATGGGCTCAGGCTTTTAGCTTTAATCCGTCATTAGGTTAAATAAAATCCAATTTTTCGTATAAATAGGAAGGGAAGACGTCATTTGTAACTCCTCCACACACATCACACGTTACTTTTTCCTCTGGTTACTGTTGAATACTATTTTCTCTCCTATTTTCCGGATCCTTTTCTACTGTAACTTTCTTCCTTTCCCTTTTTTCTTTAATTTATTTAATGCTTGTTGTTTTTCCTCCCTTTATTCTTGTTCTTTCTTTGTTTATGTCTAGCTAATTTCTCTGCTAGGATTAGGTGATTCAATGGATGAATGTTAATTGCTAATTAGTTTATAGATTGGTCGTTGTTGTGTTAGTCTTTGTTGTTAATCACTGCCCTTAATTGTATGTAGCTGATTGAATCGATGCAATTAGCCTTTTAATTTTGGTAAGCCTTGGCCTAGACCGAAAGGTTGGAAGGGGTGAGACCCGCAGTGAACAATAGGATGCTTTAGTGAGGGCGAAAGTTAAGCTAATGGCATTTTAGGGCGAATTGAGACCGAAAGGAGATATTCATTGCCCCTTAGACCGAACTGATCTGTGACCTTAACATGGTAGGCCAAAAGAAGCCCAATTGAAGGATCTTAGCAATATTTCTTCGTGCTCCATGGTGTCCACCATAAGGTGATGAGTGACATCCTTCCAAAACACCATGAATCTCCCAATGGGTTATGCACCTCCGGTAAAGTCCATCACTACACTCTTTGTAATGATTGGGGTCATCCCAAAAGTATCTTTTTACCTCGAACAAGAGTCTCTTCCTTTGGTTGTAGCTCAAATTCGGAGGAAGAACTCCTTCAACAATATAATTGGCATAGTCGGCGAACCATGGAGTAGTATGCCTCTCAATTTGTGAATGAATGGCCATAAAAATATCATCGGGGAAAGAGTCATTGATCGGTGTCTCTCCCTCTTCATCATGAAATCGGATTCTCGACAAGTGATCCGCTACCATATTCTCGGCCCCCTTCTTATCTCATATTTCTAAGTCAAATTCTTGGAGTAGCAAAATCCATCTCAACAATCTTGGTTTTGCTTCTTTCTTTATCAAGAGATGTCGAAGAGCACGGTGATCCGAGAAAACAATCACTTTTGATCGAAGCAAATGGGAACGGAATTTGTCTAATGCATAGACAATGGCAAGAAGTTCCTTTTTGGTAGTATCATAATTCACTTGGGAGGAATCAAGAGTCTTGCTTATATAATAGATAGCATGCTAAGCCCTTCCTACCCGTTGGCCATGAACTGCTCCAACGGCGTAGTTACTCGCATCGCACATGATCTCGAATGGTAGTTCCCAATTTGGTGGTTGAATGATCGGTGCTGAGATTAGTGCTTCCCTAATTCTATTAAAAGCTTCAACACACTCATTAGTGAAGTGCAATTGGGCATCTTTAAGTAAGAGTTGAGTGAGGGGTTTCACAATTTTTGAGAAATCTTTTATAAAACGGCGATAGAAACCCGCGTGGCCGAGAAAACTTCTCACCCTTCTAACATTCACGGGAGGTGGGAGTTTCTCTATCACCTTAACTTTAGCTTTATCGACATCGATGCCCTTTTCCGAGATTAAATGACCCAAAACAATACCTTCATTGACTATAAAGTGACACTTTTCCCAATTCAAAACGACACTAGCATCTTCACATTTTTGCAATACAAGAGAAAGATTATGCAAGCAAGAGTCAAAGTCTTTTCCATAAACGCTAAAATAATCCATAAAGACTTCCATTATGGTTTTTAGATAGTCGGAGAAGACACTCATCATGCATCTTTGGAAAGTAGCGGGGGCATTACATAAGCCAAAAGGCATTCTCCTATATGCAAAAGTGCCATAAGGGCATGTGAAGGTGGTCTTATGTTGGTCATCCGAGTGTATTGGGATTTGGATGAATCCCGAATACCCGTCAAGGTAGCAAAAGAACTTGTTAGAGGCTAACCTCTCAAGCATATGGTCAATGAATGGTAGGGGAAATGATCCTTTCTTATTGCGGAATTCAATTTTCGATAGTCAATACACATACACCAACCAGTGATCTTCTTTGTGGGTATTAGCTCATTCTTATCATTTGTTACTACCGTGGTACCTCCTTTATTAGGTACCACTTGAACTGGGCTAACCCACAAGGAATCCGATATAGGATATATGATTCCCGTATCAAGTACTTTCATAACATCCGCTTTTACAACTTCTTGCACGTGGGGGTTTAATCTCCTTTGAAATTGGATGGTAGGTCTATGGTCTTTTTCTAGATGAATTTTATGCATGCAAAAATTGGGACTTATCCCCTTAAGATCATCTAGACTATAACCTATAGCCTTTTCATGTTGTTTGAACACATCAAGCAATTTTCCCAATTGGTTCTCATCAAGTTTGTCATTAACAATCACGGGTTTAGTCTTAGATTCATCAATGTAAGCATATTTCAAATTTGGGGGAAGGGGTTTTAGAGTTGGAACTTGTACCTCACTTTCTTCCATTGAAGATTCATTAAGGACTTGCTCCATTTCCATTAGACATTCCATTCTCATGGCATATTCAACTTGTTCTTCAAAATCACTAATCTCATCATACTCAAATTTCATGACAAATTCTTCTAGCTCCACGGCTTCTATGATATCATCTTCTATGGCTTGTTCTTCTTCTATGGGTTGATATGCTTCCACAAGAATGTTATGTACCAATACGGATTGCTCATGAGTAAGTTTTTTGTTTGCAAGAGCGGCCTCAAGAAGATCTACTTCCGATTCCCAATGCATTTTTTTGGCCTCACTTGCTTCCAAGGCTTCCAATGCTTGCATGGGGTCTTTGAAGAAAGGTATACTCAAGTGGTCCTCAACAAAACAATCTATAATATCCATCTTGCAAAATGCACTATGAGAAAAATATGAGAAGTACCTTGAGGATTTTTAATTCCCCAAGGCAAAGAAAGACACAACTAAAAACAATCAAAGAAAATCAAATCAAGTTAACACCGTCCCTGGCAACGACAACATTTTTGGTTCGTCGGTTTGGTTACTTGTCGTTAAAAGTTACCTTGACCAAAACAATATTTATAACTTCACAAACTACTCTACTCTTTGTAAAGAGGTAAGTAAAGGTTGGATTCCAAGGGACGGGTATTGATGTAGGATTTTCGATTGCAATTGGTTGTGTCTAAGGGTGTCACAATTTGGGTTGAGATAGGAGATCAACTAAACTAATCTACAATGTAAATAGAGTAATGAAAACAAGCAAGATGATTAAAATGAGATGTAAACAATTGATTAAAAGCACTAGGGTGTCATGGGATCGAGTTGGTTTATGTCTTACAATCTCTAAGAAGGTTTGGGTCCCGGAGCCGAATCGATAAGATTGTACAACACCTACAAGTCGACTTAATCATCCCTATCAAACTATATGCATGGTCTAATGAGACTCGAGTTTGTTTATGTCTTACAAGTCTCATTGAAAAGGTAAGTGATGCGTAAAAAATGCAAGGATTCATAGGCTCGCATTTCATCAAATATAACATGTGCATAAGTTGAAATCACAAGAAGCAAGCAAATTAATTATGAAAATATATTAGATTAAGCATGAATAAATCCCCATGTTAGTTTCCCGTAATTCCCCATTAACCCTAGTTAAGGAAATTACTCACTCATTATCAAGCTTAACATGATAACAAGGTTGTCAATCATACTAGAAAGGCAACACATGATGAACAAATGAAGATGATTAACAATAATTAAAAAGTGATTAAGAGAGAATTATACCTATAAGGATGATTCCAAATAATAAAGCAAAGAATAATAGAAGTACTTGATGATTGATGGAAGGTTGTCATTCCTCCAAATAAACCCAAATAATCATTTAATTACCCAAAATAAATAAAGAACAATAGAGAAATTAAGGAAAGATTAAGAAATGAGATTTGTATTAATGATAAATGAAGAGTTGATTACAAAATTAAGAGAGTATTAAGATGCGATAAAAGAGTATTAAAACTTGATTTTTAATCTAAGTAGTACAATGGGATATTTATACTAAAGATTAGGTATAAAGATTAGGGTTACTAAGGGCTTAAATGACTATTAAGACCCTTAAGAAAAGTTGATGAAGTGCTCCTCTCCTAGGAGATGCTCATCTCCGTTTTGCTAGTCCCATAGAATATGCTCGTCCCGAGCGTCTAGGTAGCAGGCACGGTGGAGTCTGAAAGGGAATCCGAGCGGATCACTGTGGGAGACGTTCGGATTGTTTGGCTTCAAGACGATCGTCTTGGCATTGGGACACTCGGATTGGTTGGCAAGGAGACGCTCGGATTGGCAGGGAGCCGCTCGGATCCTAGGTTAGGCACTTCTCTTTTATTCTTTCCTCAACAATCCTCGGGGATCTTGTTGAGGATGCATGGATCCTTTCATCATTGTCCAATCTACTTTAGTATCTACATAGGCCTTCTAGTATCGTCTTCCCTTTGATGCTTGGTCATTGAATTCGATCAATTTAGCTTCATTTTACCATGAAAATGCAAGGTTTGCACTCCTCTCCTACCGAGGTAACAAACCCTCAAAGAATATGCAAAATGGGAAGCAAAGGATAGAAAATGACCCAATTATGCACTAAAAAGAATAGGAACGAGGCTAATTCGGGGACTAAATATGCTCAAATATGAGTCACATCAGTATTATTTCTAGAAATGACTTGGTCATAGGCCGGGGCTCTTCTATAAATGGCAATTATGTTCTAGAGACTTCAAATCCAAGTAAAGACATCTATAACATACAATCCAAGAGACTCAAATAAAGTGATCCAAATGAATCGTGCATTTGGCATTGTCGATTAGGTCATATTAACGAGAATCGCATTAAAAGATTAGTTTCAACTAATGTTATTAAACCATTTGATTTTCAATCATATGATATATGTGAATCTTGCCTCCTAGGCAAAATTACTCGTAATCGTTTTAGTGGTAAAGGGACTCGAGCTAGTGAACTATTGGGCCTTATACTTACCGATGTATGTGGACCAATGACTATCACCGCTAGGGGTAATTATGACTACTTCATTACCTTCACCGATAATTTAAGTAGATATGGGTATATCTACTTAATGAAATACAAGAGTGAGGCCTTTATGAAATTTATAGAATTTCAAAATGAAGTAGAAAACCAATTAAACAAGAAGATAAAGGCACTACGATCCGATCGTGGTGGAGAGTATCTTAGTAATGAATTTGATTCTCACTTGAAAGGTTGTGGCATTGTGTCACAACTCACTCCACCCGGTACACCACAACTTAATGGTGTTGCCGAGAGGAGAAATTGAACCCTACTAGATATGGTTCGATCTATGATGAGTCAAACCCAGTTACCCGACTCGTTTTGGGGATTTACAATCCAAACCGCAATCAAATCATTGAACAATAGTCCGGCAAAAGAACCCGAAAAGACTCCATATGAGATGTGGAAAGGAAGGGTTCCTAATATATCCTATATAATAATTTGGGGATGTAATGCTTATGTCAAGGTAAAGATCGATAACAAGCTAGCCTCACGATCCGAAAAATGCATCTTTGTAGGTTACCCCAATACCTCCCGAGGCTATTACTTCTACAAACCTCATGAAAACAAAGTGTTTGTATCTAGTGAAGCTGACTTCTTAGAAAGTGAGTTTATTTCTAAGTGACATAGTGGGAGAAATTTTGAACTTGATGAAGTTCAAGAGCCACAAACCGAAGTAGAGGCACATGAAGACGTTCTTTCGTCGTCTAATTCGGTTATTATTCCTCAACCGAGGAGGTCGGGTCGAGTTTCTCGCCATCCTGATAGATATGTTGGACTTATCCAAGAGGATGGGAGTCTTTATGTGTTACTTCTATAAAGTGACGAGCCTGCCACCTACAAAGCTGCAATCTTTAGTCCCTATTCAGCTTTATGGGTTGAAGCCATAAAATCCGAAATGAGTTCTATGCATGAAAATCAAGTTTGGAACTTGGTGGATTTACCTGAAGGGGCAAGACCTCTTCAATGTAAATGGATCTTTAAAGTAAATAATGGCATAGAAGGGCATGATGATGTCTACAAGGCTAGGCTAGTGGTAAAAGGTTTTATCCATGTTCATGGTCTTCACTATGACGAAACCTTTGCCCCCGTAGCCATGTTGAGATTCATTCAGATACTGTTAGCGATTGTCGCATTTCATGACTATGAAATATGGCAAATGGATGTCAAGACCGCCTTTCTAAATGGGCATTTAGAAGAGGTGGTGTATATGATGCAACCTGAAGGTTTTGTAGATCTTAAAAATCCTAACAAAGTATGCAAGCTTAAGAGATCCATTTATGGTCATAAGCAAGCATCAAGATGTTGGAACCATCGATTTAATCATGTTATAAAAGAAAATGGTTTTACTCGAAGTGTTGAGGAACCGTGTTTATAAATGAAGTTCAGTGGGAGCAATGTTGTGTTCTGTGGACATCGGCCCACCTACAAGCCCGGTCGATCTGCGGACGTGCAACGGTCTTTTGAAAGCCACGCTCGGCGGCGTAAATATGCTTTCGACCGGATCGTTTTAGATCGGTCGGTTTCGTCTCGGTAAGGGTCTCGAAATGATTAGAGATGTTCGGAGTCGCCACCAAGCATTTGTGGGATGCTTGGAACCCGTTCAACTCCACTTTATACCTCGGTCAAACGAAGCACAAAGCAGTGTTTGACATAGGTACTAATGATAAGGAATCGTCCCTCTTTAGCATCTTATCTCTAGAATGACTCTCGTACGCCCTGGATAAGGTCGTCCACTATCCAAAGTTTCTGAGTAAGAGGTGAAGGTACGTATTTAAAAGCCCTTTAATCAGACACCCAATCCTGCCCGCGGTAGCGGCCTCTACTGATCGATCTTGGTTGGTTGAATGCAAAAGTTGATAAAACGGTTTAAATGCATGAATGCACATCCAATAATTTAAACCTAACATGTGAGAGCTTTCTAAGTCGGTTCATTTAATCCAAGTATCAAGTATAAGATGTCGAGTTGGATTTATGGTTGATTTGCATGCAAGACAGAAATTAAGCATCCATTTACCGTATTAGGTTTATGGTGCATAACGCGATCCATTTGTCTTAGTAAGGCATTTTGCAAATATGATTAGTCGTCTGATCCGTCCTATATCCGGGTTAACCGGAGTCGGGATCGTCCTAGAATAATGATGGAAGGGGAACAGACCCTGCACCAGGCAGCCATATAAGGCGCGAGCCTGTTGGCGATACAAGGGGGTCTCCCCTGGTTTTGAAAACAGGAAAGAAATGGCCTGTTTAGGCGCGGGTCAGTCAATGGTTTAAGGCGCATTCTGACAATTTGAAAAACGTTTATAAAACGTGTTGAAAAATGGGTATTTGAACCCGTTTTGGTTTGAAAGGGTCGTTTAGACCGTATTTGTTGATTTGAGGAACGAGACTCGAATAATCATCATTATTTTGATGATATTCGGTGTCGGGTTCGACTTGGCAAGCTTGACATGAATAGTTTTGAAAATAATTATGAACTAATTGTTTTAAGTTCATTTGAATATAATTAGTCAATACTCATCATCGTACTCGGGTTAAAATCTGACATGGTATGTAGAACCAAGGAGGACTTTTTGTTGGTGACTAATATGTTTATTTTGGAAATGTAAAGAAATGATGAAAGGCTTTAAAATACCTCTCAAAATGTAAAGAAATGAAATAAAAGGCTTTAAAATACCTTTTAAATGTTATTAACCAAATATTATCATCGGAACACGGATTAAACCGTCATGGTATTAAGAACCAAGGGTGAAAAATGTTTTATGGTTAAAATTTGTAAAAATAAATAAAGGGGTTTGAAAACATTCGAAATGGTAAAAACTGATTACAAATATGAAAATAGATTAATGAGGAAGGACGAGAACAAACACGGTTGAGTTCCGACCTGGGCACCCCATTGAGGCGCGGGCCTCTGTGCAGAACAAGGGGCTTCTGCCTCAGGCCAAAACTCAGTTTTGGCTCGTCCATCCTATGTTTTGGATCGTGTTAGGAATGTTTTAGCAAGTTATGGTCATAAAACAAGCAAAGACATGATAAAAGAAGGATTTTTACACCCTCATACTTACATGTTTGGTTATGGCGAGAAACCGACGTAAGTGTAACAACTCGTTTGGTCGGAAAAGACTCGGTTTAAAACCGTTTTGGTAAGTAAAAAGAGTGTTTTATTAAGATTAGTGACGGTGTAGTGATCGAAATGGTCGGTCAAGTGATTTAATGGACGATGACGGTACCAAACAATGTGTAAGGCTTGTATTTACGATCGGTGGGTCGTAAATACGCGTCGGATTGTGACTTAAGAAGTCGAGTCGAGAATTTTAAGGGAGAAAAGAGGAGGCGGACACTCGCGTGAGTCCTCAAATGGTGGCATTTGAGGGGTATTTATAGGAGAATGAGTGGTTGTGTGAGTTTTGAGCGACATCGCCACCTGGGCTGCTCAAAGAGGTGCGAGCCACGTTGCACGTCTTCGAGTTGTCTTGTCGCTTTCACACAAATGCAATCATGATTTGTTCTATCCTAGGATTTGTATGCATATGTTTTGTACTTCACCATTCATGATCCCGGGAAATCTTAACATGGAAGCATTTGAATGGTTTGTTTTTTGTGTTTGACTCGGTTTGACTCGTTGTTGGAGTCAGGATTTGAAATTTGAGTCGGTTTTTGGTCCGGTGTCGGTTTTGACTCTAGTTAGTGTCATTGCAACCCCGTCGTCATGCATTAAACACTCCTGGTACTTTTGAAAATTTTTTAGATGTTTTATTTTCGAAATTGTTTTAAGTTTTCCGACGTAAAGTTGTACACACTCTGTCGATCAAACGTCGCGATTCCAAAACATATTGTAGTCCGATAATCATCGGGTGTTTTTGGAGTCTCAGCAGATACTGGGTATGTACATGTTCCTAATATTGTATGTGCATGACATACTACTTATTGGAAATGGCATTCCAATGTTATCCTCCGTCAAGGAGTGGTTGGGAAATCATTTCCAAATGAAAGATTTAGGAGAAGCACAATGCATATTAGGTATCCGGATCTATAGAGATAGACCTAAAAGGATATTGGCATTAAGTCAAGAATCTTATATTGACAAGGTTCTTCGACACTTCAACATGGACCAGTCTAAGAGAGGCTTAATTCCTATGGGTAGTGGGATATTTTTGAGCAAGTCTCAATCACCCTCCGAACCCGATGATGTTGAACGCATGAAGTTGATTCCCTATGCTTCCGCTGTTGGATCAATCATGTATGCCATGATATGCACTCGTCCAGATGTCTCGTATGCTTTAAGCATGACAAGTAGATATCAAGATAATCCTGGTGAGAGTCACTGGATAGCTGGTAAGAACATCCTTAAGTACTTACGAAGGACTAAGGATTCTATCTTAGTGTTTGGAGGAGTCTTCGAGCTATGTGTTAAGGGTTACACAGACTCGAGCTTTCAAACAGATAGAGATGACATGAAATCATAAGGTGGATTTGTTTTCATGCTCAATGGTGGTGTCGTAAGCTGGAGAAGCTTCAAGGAAGCCGTGTTTGCAGATTCTACTACGGAGGCTGATTACGTTGCAGCATCAGAAGCTGCCAAGGAAGTTGTATAGATTAAACAATTCATGGAAGGGCTAAAGGTAGTTTCTACGGCCAAAGATCCCATTATTCTCTATTGTGACAATAATGGGACGATCTTCCAAGCTAGAGAGCCAAAGTCTAGTAATAAATCTAGACATGTACTCAGAAAATTTCATATTATGAGAGATTTTATTGAAAGAAAGGAAATTGCGATTTGTAAGGTTGGGACGGATGATAACTTAGCTGATCCGCTCACCAAGCCTTTATCGTAGGCTAAACACGATGGACATGTCGTTTCCAAGGGCATTAAACGTATGCCAAACTTGTACTAGATTATTTGATATGAAATAAAATGTTGTTTTTGTTGGAATATGTGTCCTCCGACAATAATGAGATCACAACTGTCGATGATGATGATCACATGTTTAAGTCTCATTTTATAGAATACAATTGGGAAGTAATATTTTACTGTCAACTGGTCCACACATATCGGTAATGATTGGCTGATTAGAGTTTGACATTACTGTCGTGCGACGGTGGTGATCAGTTGATCCCCTTAGGTCATACCTAAAGGGTACCACTCTTAATTGATTATTTAATTGATCGTATGACGATACGGGTTAATTAAATTACTTAAAATTGACGGACGATTTTGGAAGTAATATTTACGTATCTCATTATAATTTGATTAAATAAGATACGGTCTAAGTAATCGAATTGTTTTATTGCTTAGATGAAATTATTGTTTACGGAAACAATTGAACTGAATGAATATTTTATTATAAATACAAGATGTTGTAATTTATAATTGGTAAAGTTTTTGGTACGAGTAATTGTGAATTACTAAGTCGATTTTGTACATGACGTATTTTATTAATACGTTGATTTTTAATACGTTAAAAATACATGGCATTTTTACATGACTTGTGACATGTGACAAATTGACAAATTGAAAAAGATAAAATGGAATCCATTTTATCTTAAATGGACCGAAAATTGGAGGGAATATAAGGTTTATATTGTGTTAAATATTTTAGTGGAAAACACAATTATAACGTAGTCTCTTAGCCATGAAAGCCTAATCTTTTCTTGGGAAGAATAGAGGCTCATGCATTGGCCCTTTCTCCCTCCCCTACCCGGTTTCCCAACCTACACAAGCCAAGGGTTTGTCTTATTTTTGGGATATACACTACTCTTGTTTAGTGATAATTCATTCATTTATACATCTAAAAATATAGAGTTTTTAGAGAGACACTAATTACTTCTTCTCTTCTCTTCTCTTAACCGAAAATTAACAGACCAAAATAAATATTTTTGGGTCAATTTTATTTAAATTAATATTGTTCTATTATTGATAATATTAATTTTATTAAGAGGTTATCTTGGGTATTATTCCCTGAGAGGGATTCTATACTTGAATCCTTTGTTCATCCATTTTAGCAAGCTCAAGAACAAGTGAGTAGGAGAACTCATTTGCGCCCATTTATCCGATTTCTCGTTGTAAGAATAACGATTTCTTCTTTATCCTTATTATTGTTTGCATGCATAAGATCAATATTTAATTTTGTGACTAAATTAATTCATCACATATATGAATATGTAAAGTAATGAGATAAAGATTTCTAACCAGCGGTATCAAGAGCCTTAGGTTGTTTGCATGCAAATCGGTTATAGTTTTTCCGAGTTATACGATTAACATATAAAACTTATAAATTTGTGTTTATTATGATATATCACGAAATTTATTATGCATGTTAAAGTTTCTGATCCTAAAATGTATTTAGGATATTTTGGTTAATTTATGGATTTTTATTGTTCATTTTATATTATAATGGCATTAAAATGTGATTTTATGATAAAAATGTCATTTTCGGACTATAATTATCTAAACTTCGAATTTTCCAGTGGTTTTTAGATATGTTTTCACATATATTAGTTTTAGATGACCTGTAAATTATCATAATTTTTGGAGTTTTTATGCTCGAAATATGGATTTTGCATGATAAAATCGAATTTAAATGAAAAATAGGTTAATATGATAAATATTTCGAATATGGTCATAAAAATTTAGTATGTTGTCAAATGCAATTTTACAAGATGTGTGTAAAATAATAGGCTATAATGAAGTATTTATGCATGATTTATGAATTGTTGATGAAAAATAGCATACATAGTGACTTTAATTAGTGTAAATTGCTAAAACATACTTCAGGACTAAGGAGAAATGTCACATGTTGCGTTTTATTACCTATTTCAGATCTAAAATTTAAAAGTTGATAAATATAATTTTTTTCATGTTTTTATGATTATAATTGATAAATCCGGTAAATCGCAACATTGTTTTTCCCGATAAATTTCAAAAATTTTAACCTAAGTTTTTTGAACATTATGAGTGTCATGGTATTTTTCTAGAATGTTCATGAGTTTAAAATTTCAAATTTTGAATTTATTTGAAATTTTTATGATTTATTTGAAGTTTATGGCTTTATTTTGTAATTTAATGTCCTTTTAATGTACAATTTTAAGAAATATAAGTTAATTATTGTTAATATGATTAGTGGAGACTAATTTTGAGACCTAAGTTAGTTAGGGTAATTAACTTGTGCATAAATATGATTTTATGTAATTTATTGTGATTTTAAAAGGTTGAATCACGCAAATCCGTAAAAACTATTTAATATACGATATTGGCTCCTTAAAGGCGATTTAGCATAAAATTGGGCTTGTTCATACATATTATAATGCTGCATTTTGTTTATGATTGTCATAATTTTACTTTATGTAATTTTTGAATTATGTAATTTTTACTTAGTATGGCCTTAGTTTTTAATTGGTATTACCCGAAATGTATGGGAATATCGATTCGGTTGTAATTTATTGTGATCTCGTATCACTGTTTTGTAATTTAATAGATTGATTTTATTCTAATTACAAATGTATAATAGGAAATTATGTAATTTGTTATGTAATTTATTTATTCCGGAGATCCTTGAAGACGGTGTCACTCGAGAAGGCGATCCATTAAAGACGGTGTTACCTCGAGATGCGTGCCAAAACCAAAGTTCAAGGGACCAATGGAGTTGGTTTCCGAATATGTAATAGTTTATTAGATTTACTATTTTAGGAAGGCCATAGTAGGATTTATTTTTATGCTTTGCATTTTATTTATATGTCGCATGCATCGCTAAATCGCCATATCTAAAACATGCATCATCATTTTAATCGAGTTTATCGACCGTGTCAATTACAATTATCGTAGTTCACCGCTTTAGTTCACTTAAAACGTGATAGATAATAAATTGACATGACCTCTCGCTAAAATAAACAATTGAGACATAGCCTTACAAAAAAGTAGAAACCATGAAAACCTATTTCGTGAGGGAGTGCACTCGGCTTTACCGGGGTACAAACCTTGTTACGTAGGGGAAGTGGTTGATAAATGTCTACCCACCGAATTTATAAAGATGAGGGTTGTTTTCGGCTTTACCGATGCCCAAGTTGATGTAAATTTGGATCATGGACACATTTATTCGAAATCTGGGTTGAACTCAACGAAAGTATTCTCGACGGTTGCCGGATGTGTTTCGGGCTAGAGATAAATTTTAATGTAAATTTATCGACCAAGAGTTCTAAAAGTAGAATCGATTAAAAAGTTAATCCACCGAGTTATATTGATAAGGGTTGTTTTCGGCTTTACCGATGCCTAAGTTAATTTAATTTTGGGTCTTGGAATCATTTATTATAGTTGGGAAGAGGTCACTATATAAATGTTCATATCTTGTTAAATTTATTTACAAGTATGATTTAAAAAGACAAATGTTAATATTTCCTTTTCCTCCATACTTGTAGTTCATTACAATGAATCCATCAAACGCTACCGCACTGATAACTATTGAGTCTTGCCACAATGTTTTTGACGACGTTTGCTTCAACAATGATTTCGACACTACTAGAGAACTTCATTTTGGGATTGGTTCGGATGGAAACCTAAACTTCATCACTTCTTCTAAACCTCCTACAAGATCTCTTGTGAGCCGGTCTCAGGAAGACCGTCTCATAAAATATATAGGATCTTTGTCCTTGGAAGATAAAGATGCCAAAACGAGTGGGAGCTCAAGCAATCAAGTTGTTGCTTCAAAGGGCAAAAGGTTCAAGAAGAAGGGATAGAAAGGGAAAAACTTCAAGCAAGTTGAAGATGAGTGCCATTATTGCTATGGCATGGGACATTGGGTTAGGAATTGTCCCGTATATTTGCGAAATATAAGGGAAGGAATCATCGTTCCAAAAGGTAAAATTCCTTAGGAAATTTATGTTATTGATATAAATTATACTTCCACTACGACATGGGTACTGGATACCGGTTGTGGTTCTCACCTTTGTAATCATTTACAGGGTTTCAGAGACGAGAAGAGGCTTAGCAAAGGAGATGTGGATCTACGCCTTGGAAATGGAGCTCGAGTAGCGGCCGAATCCAAAGGAACTTATGTATTAGCTTTGCCTAATGGATTTGAGTTGTATTTACATAATTGTTTTTATGTGCCTACACTCTCTAAAAACATTATTTCTATCGATATGTTAGACATGGACGGATTTTGTTTTGTCATTAAGAACAATCGTTGTACTATTTCAAGGAACGACTTGGTTATAGGCCAAGTTTCTTCTATTAATGGCATTTACATTTTAGAAACCTCGAATCCGACTAATCATATATATAACATTCAATCAAAGAAACTCAAATCAAGTGATCCAAATGAATCGTTCATTTGGCATTGTCGATTAGGTCACATAAACGAGAATCGCATCAAAAGATTAATTTCGACTAATGTGATTACGCCATTTGATTTTCAATCATATGGAACATGCGAATATTGCCTTCTTGGCAAAATGACTCGAAATCCTTTTAGTGGTAAAGGGACACGAGCAAGTGAACTATTGGGACTTATACATACCGATGTGTGTGGACCAATGAGTATCACCACTCGTGGAAATTATGACTACTTCATAACCTTCACCAATGACTTGAGTAGATATGGGTATATCTATTTAATGAAGCATAAAAGTGAAGCGTTTGAGAAATTCAAGGAATTTCAAAACGAAGTAGAGAACCAATTGAACAAAAGAATTAAGGCACTACGATCCGATCGTGGTGGAGAATATCTTAGCCTTGAATTCGATTCACACTTGAAAGGTTGTGGTATTACATCACAACTTACTCCACCCGGAACACCACAACTCAATGGTGTTGCTGAAAGGATAAATCGAACCCTACTTGATATGGTTCGATCCATGATGAGTCAAACCGAGTTACCAAACTCGTTTTGGGGATTTGCGATTCAAACCGCAATAAGATCTTTGAACAATTGTCCCACTAAAGCCACCGAGAAAACTCCATTTGAGATATGGAAAGGAAGAGTTCCTAATCTATCCTACATGAAAATTTGGGGTTGTAATGCTTATGTCAAAACAAAAAATGACAATAAGCTAGCCCCACGATCTGAAAAATGCACCTTTGTAGGCTATTCTAACACCCGAGGTTATTACTTCTATAAACCTCAAGAAAACAAAGTGTTTGTGTCTTCTGAGGCTGTCTTCTTAGAAAGAGATTTTATTTCTAAGAGACAGAGTGGGAGAAATTTTGAACTTGATGAAATTCAAGAGCCACAAACCGAGGTAGAGACGCAAGAAGATGTTCCTTCGTCGTCTAGCGCGGTCGTCCCTCCTCCTCTTAGAAAACGGGCCGAGTTATTCGCCATCCCGATTGATATGTGGGACTTATCGAAGAAGATGGAACACTCGATGTGTTGATTTTAGAAAGTGACAAGCCCGCCACCTACAAGGCCGCAGTCTCTAGTCCAAATTCCTCCTTATGGCTTGAAGCCATGAAATCCGAAATGGATTCTATGCACGAAAACCAAGTTTGGAACTTGGTGGATTTGCCTAAAGTGGCAAGACCTCTTCAATGCAAATGGATTTTCAAAGTCAAGAATGGCATAGAAGGACACGATGATGTCTACAAAGCTAGGCTAGTGGCAAAAGGATTTACCCAAGTCCAAGGTCTCCATTATGATGAAACCTTCGCCCCCGTAGCCATGCTAAGATCCATACGTATTTTGTTAGCGATTGCCGCATTTCATGATTATGAAATATGGCAAATGGATGTCAAAACCGCTTTTCTAAATGGGCATTTAGAAGAGGAGGTGTACATGATACAACCCGAAGGTTTTGTTGATTCTAAGAATCCTAACAAAGTGTGCAAGCTTAAGAGATCCATTTATGGTCTTAAGCAAGCATCTAGAAGTTGGAATCATCGATTTGATCATGTGATAAAAGAGAATGGTTTCACTTGAAGTGTTGAGGAACCATGTTTATACATGAAATTAAGTGGGAGCAATGTTGTGTTCCTAATCTTGTATGTCGATGACATACTACTCATTGGAAATGATATTCCGATGTTATCTTCTGTTAAGAAGTGGTTAGGTAACCACTTCCAAATGAAGGATTTAGGAGAGGCACAACGCATATTAGGTATCCGGATCCATAGAGATAGATCCAAGAGGATATTGGCACTAAGTCCAGAGTCTTATGTTGATAATATTCTTCGACGGTTCAACATGGACAAATCAAAAAGGGGTTTGGTACCTATGGTAACTGGGATTATATTGAGTAAGTCTCAATCTCCCTCCGAACCCCATGATGTTGAACGCATTAAGATGATCCCTTATGCTTCCGCTGTTGGATCAATCATGTACGCCATGATATGCACACGTCCTGATGTCTCGTATGCCTTGAGCATGACGAGTAGATATCAAGGAAATCCAGGTGAGAGTCACTGGATAGCCGTCAAGAACATTCTTAAGTACTTGAGAAGGACTAAGGATTCTATCTTAGTATTTGGAGGAGACACCAGTTCCGTGTTAATGGTTACACGAACTCAAGTTTCCAAACGGATAGAGATGACATGAAATCACAAGCTGGTTTCGTTTTCATGCTCAATGGTGGTGTCGTTAGCTGGAGAAGCTTCAAGGAAGCTGTGACTGCGGATTCAACAACGGAGGCTGAGTACATTGCAGCATCAGAAGCTGCCAAGGGAGCTGTGTGGATCAGGCAATTCACGGAAGGTCTAAGAAAAGTACATACCACCAATGATCCCATCACTCTCTAATGTGATAATAGTGGGACGATCTTCGAAGCTAAAGAGCCTAAATCTAGCAATAGATCGAGACATGTACTTAGAAAATATCATGTAATTAGAGATTTCATTGAAAGAAAGGAAATAGCGATATGTAAGGTTGGGACGGATGACAACATAGCCGATCCGCTCACCAAACCTTTATCGCAGGCCAAGCATGATGGACATGTTGCATCCATGGGACTTAAACGTGTACCAAGTTTATGTTAGATTTTGAAATGAAATAAAAGTGTTGTTTTTGTTCATGTTCATAAACACATTTGTCTTTTATCTTTTCTGTATACATTGTTACATCCAAACGGGTTGTAGCGACAAATTGAACCCCGTTAAAGTGAACACGTATTAACATAGTATTCGCCCATAGTCACTTGTATGAGGTGACGTCTCGAAGTGACTAGAGTGTGATGCGATTGATGGCAAGTTCAAGTGCCATGGAGTCATATGAGAATGACTAGTCGATCACATAGGCAGACTGTTAGGAACACTTTATCGGGCCTTATGACCGATTATAGAGTTCTGGCAAATTTATATAGCCTGGTCGTGGCGAGAGCTACTATAGTATTCTAATGAGTCGATTCTTTTGACTAAAGACTATTCGCCTAAGATGGCACAGTTTCAGATTAACTTTGATTTGTGTTACTACGACCTTCGTAAATGGGGTCAAATGGGCATATTTTGGGTTATGATGGCTGTGGCTAGTCGAAGGGAATAAGTGCGATAGGAATTGTCCATCCCTAGTTAGGGTTATAACAATATCTCAAGGCCACTCGAGGAATAATGAACTGGAAATGCGTGGCCACGCTCGGAAGATATCTATGGTAGATAAATCCGGTCAATCAGTTATTCTCCAGATCGAGGAAACCACTCTCGATATGATCACTTGCAAGTACAACCTGAAAGACACCTTGCATTAAGTGGGAGATAGTAATAGGACAAGAGAATTGGTGACGCACACTTGTCGAGGACAAGTGGGAGATTGTTGGAATATGTGTCCTCCTACAATATTGTGATCACAACTGTCGATCATGATGATCACATGTTTAAGTCTCATTTTAAAGAATACAATTGGGAAGTAATATTTTACTGTCAACTGGTCCACAAATATCGGTAATGATTGGCTGACTAGAGTTTGACATTACTGTCGTGTGACGGTGGTGATCAGTTGATCCCCTTAGGTCATACCTAAAGGGTAACACTCTTAATTGATTATTTAATTGATCGTATGACGATACGGGTTAATTAAATTACTTAAAATTGACGGACGATTTTGGAAGTAATATTTACGTATCTCATTATAATTTGACTAAATAACATACGGTCTAAGTAATCGAATTGTTTTATTGCTTAGATGAAATTATTGTTTACGGAAACAATTGAACTGAATGAATATTTTATTATAAATACAAGATGTTGTAATTTATAATTGGTAAAGTTTTTGGTACGAGTAATTGTGAATTACTAAGTCGATTTTGTACATGACGTATTTTATTAATACGTTGATTTTTAATACGTTAAAAATACATGACATTTTTACATGACTTGTGACATGTGACAAATTGACAAAGATCAAATGGAATACATTTTATCTTAAATGGACCGAAAATTGGAGGGTATATAAGGTTTATATTGTGTTAAATATTTTAGTGGAAAACACAATTATAACCTAGTCTCTTAGCCATGCAAGCCTAACCTAGTCCCTTTCTCCCTCCCCTACCCGGTTTCCCAACCTACACAAGGCAAGGGTTTGTCTTATTTTTGGGATATACACTACTCTTGTTTAGTGACAATTCATTCATTTATACATCTAAAAATATAGAGTTTTTAGAGAGACAAAAATTACTTCTTCTCTTCTCTTCTATTAACCGAAAATTAAGAGACCAAAATAAATATTTTTGGGTCAATTTTATTTAAATTAATATTGTTCTAGTATTGATAATATTAATTTTATTAAGAGGTTATCTTGGCTATTATTCCTTGGGAGGGATTCTATACTTGAATCCTTTGCTCATCCATTTTAGGAAGCTCAAGAACAAGTGAGTATGAGAACTCATTTGTGCCAATTTATCCGATTTCTCGTTGTAAGAATGACGATTTCTTCTTTATCCTTATTATTGTTTGCATGCATAAGATCAATATTTAATTTTATGACTAAATTAATTCATCACATATATGAATATGTAAAGTAATGAGATAAAGATTTCTAACAAGCGGTATCAAGAGCCTTAGGTTGTTTTCATGCAAATCGGTTATAGTTTTTCCGAGTTATACGATTAACATATAAAACTTATAAATTTGTGTTTATTATGATATATCACGAAATTTATTATGCATGTTAAATTTAATGATCCTAAAATGTATTCAGGATATTTTGGTTAATTTATGGATTTTTATTGTTCATTTTATATTATAATGGCATTAAAATGTGATTTTATGATAAAAATGTCATTTTCGGACAATAATTAGCTAAACTTAGAATTTTAAAGTGGTTTTTGGATATATTTTCAGATATATTATTTTTAGATGACCTGTAAATTTTCATAATTTTTGGAGTTTTATGCTCGAATTATAGATTTTTCATGATAAAATCGAATTTAAATGAAAAATAGGTTAATATGATAAATATTTCGAATCTGGTCATAGAAATTTAGTATGTTGTCACATGCAATTTTACAAGATGTGTGTAAAATAATAGGCTATAATGAAGTATTTATGCAAGATTTATGAATTTTTGATGAAAAATAGCATAAATAGTGACTTTAATTAGTGTAAATTACTAAAACATACTTCATGACTAAGGAGAAACGTCACATGTTGCATTTTATTACCTATTTAAGATCTAAAATTGAAAATTTGATAAATATAATTTTTCTCATGTTTTTATGATTATAATTGATAAATCCGGTAAATCGCAACATTGTTTTTCCCGATAAATTTCGAAATTTTTAACCTAAGTTTTTTGAACATTATGAGTATCATGGTATTTTTCCAGAATGTTCATGAGTTTAAAATTTTAAATTTTGAATTTATTTGTAGTTTATGGCTTTATTTTGTAATTTTATGTCCTTTTAATGAACATTTTTCAGAAATATAAGTTAATTATTGTCAATATGATTAGTGGAGACTAATTTTGAGACCTAAGTTGGTTAGGGTAATTAACTTGTGCATAAATATGATTTTATGTAATTTATTGTGATTTTGAGACCCAAGTCAGGGTTATGATATATCTCTAGGCCACTCGAGGAGTAATGAACTGGATATGCGTGGCCACGCTCGGAAGGTATCTATGGTAGATAATTCCGGTCAAACAGTTATTCTCCAAATCGAGGAAACCACTCGCGATATGATCAAGTGCAAGTACGACCTGCAAGACACCTTGCATTGAGTGGGAGATAGTAATAAGACAAGAGAAATGGTGACGCACACTTGTCTAGGTCAAGTGGGAGATTGTTGGAGTATACGTCCTTGGTGAGAGTGTCGTTGGGGCTCTCAATCAAACACATTTATATTTTTCAACAAACAACTAGTTAGTGGTTAAGTCGAGGTCGATCCACGGGACAGTGAGCTTTGGGTTCTAAGTCTATCTATGTTAATTTATGCTAGTGTCACAATTGATTTTGGTTTATAGTTGTGTTCTTAACTAATGCAAGCAATAAAGTAAAACAAGCAATAAACTAAGAGATGTAAACAAATGATTAAAGACACTAGGATGTCATGGGATCATAGGGGAATCATGGGAGTAAATCATACAAACATGTTCTCAATTATATGCAAGCACTTATTGTTGTAATGGGATCGAGTTGGTGTATAAGCTTACAATCCCTAAGAAGGTTTAGGTCCCGAAGCTGAATCGATTAGATTGTACAACACCTACAAGTCGACTTAGTCCTTCCTATTCAACATTGTGCATGGTCTAATGAGGCTCGAGTTGGTTTATATGTTTACAAGCCTCATTGAAAAGATAGGTGATGGATAAAAAAATGCAAGGATTCATAGGCTCGCATTTCATCAAACATAACATGTGCATAAGTTGAAATCACAATAAGCAAGCAAATTAATTATGAAAACATATTAGATTAAGCATAGATCAATCCCCATGTTTGTTTCCCCTTATTCCCCATTAATCCTAGTTAAGTAACTACTCACTTATTATCATGGGAAACATGTTATCAATGGTGTCAATGATCGCAACAAGTATAAACATGATAAGGGAGTAAAGAAATAAACAATAAAGAGTAAAGGAATTGTACAGCTTAGGAATGATCCAAATATAAAGCAAAGAATAATAGAAGAAAACTTGATTGATTGATGAGGAGTTGTCAATTCTCCAATAATAACCCAATAATCTTCAATTACCCTATAATAAACTTGAACAATAATTAACGAAAGATTAATGTGGAATGATTGAGATTAATCTAGTCTAATATACTCCTAATCTAATCTAAGGAAGGTTTGCCTCCTCCAAGAGGGCTTAATTCTTTTGATTATTACAAAATGGAGTATATATAGTAGTACATTATTAGGTCAAGTAAGGATATATTAGTAAATAACAATGATAAGTTTTGAACAGGGAATTGCAAGTCTCGCGAGGAGAAGAGCGAATTGGACTGCTGCTTCTACCACGATCCGCTCGGGCGGAGGGGAAGACGCTCGGATCAATGGTCAATGATCCGCTCGTCTTGTTGTCAGGACGCTTGGATCATGCCCTGGCAACCAACTCGTCTTGTGCATAGGACGCACGAATCGTTGCACAGTGCTCCATCCTCTTGTTTCATGCCCTTTGATATATGTATACTCCTTATTCTTGTTTCGTCAGTCATCGTTCTTGCCTCCTCTTCATACTAGGCCATCTAAGATCGTCAACAAGCCTCCGAATATGCATAGGAGACGGGAATTCCGCCTCATTATCTTCTTTCCTATAAAACATATAAAATGCGCTAGGAAAGCAAAATAGGAAGGAATTGATGGACAAAATGGCCATGAAATGTTATAATAGTATGAAAAATAGGCTCAATTAGGGGACTAAATGCGCGCAATTAAGAGTCACATCAAACATCCCGAAACCGAACCTTTACTCGTCCCGAGTAAAGAGGTGACTAAAACTAGACCTTTATTAAAACTATCCTAATAATATAACCGATGTGAGACAATTAGCGGGCCTCACTCCACCCCTTCAACTCACAACAAGACAACCTTGAGGTAGGGTGCCTTCTTGAAAGGCAAGGTGGGGCTTGCCAAAATTGCGATAAATCCAATCATTAAGTACACAAAACAAGTAATGGATGCATCTACAAAACAATAGCCACTTTCCTCATCTAAGTGGCGGAAATCATCTACAAGGAAAGCAATTTAAGGGTACACACTCCATCATAGTTATTGTTTCTCCAAGATACTAAGTCTAAAAAGATACCAACAAATCACCTCCAAGTTGTGTTAAACTAGGGTACTTTTATCCTCAATCACTAAATGCTTTTGTCAAGAGTAGGCTCCTTATGGTGAGAAACACTGTAGGATCGTGGAATTCCCTCTCTTGCCTAGACAAGAAGAAGGGTCGTCCCCTCTCCACCATGCAACAAAGTAAGATCAATGGATGAAAGGGATCAAGATGTTTTGAGTTTCACATTTGTGGTTTGCTTTTTGATTTGTTTTTCCCCCCAATTTCTTGTGGTTTTTGACATTCGAGAACATTTCTTTTGCCACTTTTGATGTTTCGCATTTTGATACTTGGCAAATTTTTCAATCTTTGCATTTTTGAACATTTTTCAAAGTAACCCCATTTTGTAGCAAGGGTACTTTTATTGAAGCATAGGAGTCTATTTGCTCCTCTTTTCATTGATTCATTTTTGTGCAAACGTTTTGATTTTCATTTTCGTACTTGAACTCAATTTGGAGATTTTTATCCCCATTCTACTTTTTTTTGTTGACAAAACATGATGATAGAAGTGGAAGAATGGTTGCATGGCTTCAAAGGTCACCTTGGAATAAACGGTAGCCAAGGAGTTATCAAACCACAAGGTACTCTTGACTAGGACTTAGTCCATGGATCAAAAGATACTAGTATGACACATCTACAAGGGCCTTATATACACTTGTCAAGCTTCCCAAATAGGTATTTTCCCAAAAGTTTTCTAACCATGCAACTGCATGCCATGATGCAACTAACATATATACAATTCTAATGCATATGCTTCTATCAACTATTATGCCACATAAACTAAATGCAACTCCTAACAACACATAGGTACACAAACCGCAACAACAAAATACACCACATCCTCCTTGACATGTAAGCTCATCCTCCTCATATGAGTAATGAAAAGAAATGGAAGGGAAATAGGGATTAGAGCGATCATACCAAGCGGCCTTCACATTCTCTTGACAATGCCTAAAATGATGTGTCGTATCTATGTGAGATGAGAACAAAAACACAAGTATATACAATTCTACACTACTAAATTAAAGAACATATTTTTGGATTTTGAAATTTTTATAGATTTTGTTTCTATGAAAAGAAGGAAAACGTTTTTGGATTTTTTTCAAAAATTTTCAATTTTTATGTGTTTTGGAATATAAATTCTCATCCCCCACTTTATTGTTGACATTGTCCTCAATGTACATGTAGGTGTAGGAATGAAAAAGAAATACATGTTTTTGGATTTTTAAAGTTTTTATGGAAATTAAAGTACAAATTCAATGATATGATATGAATGAATGCATGCTCTAACTAAATGCAATTCTATATGACATATATAACAAATGAATGCAATCTTAACTAAACTATATGATGCATGTTTTCTATTAAACTATGGTCACTTATGATCAAACCTCCCCAAACCGATTTAAACACTATTTCTAGTGTAGAAATGAATATGTTTGGTCATTTGTGAAATCAACTAATTATATGAAATATATCACAATGCAAACTAATCTATTTATGTTACAATGCAATTATACTATATGAACTAACTAATGCAAAATGGAATATAATACAAATGTAACTAAATGCAAGATAATTAAAAATGCGATACAACTATACATGAGAGAAAGGAAAAGAAAGAATATCTTATAATTAGAGGTGGTGTGGTAGACACCTCTTGCCATCTCACTCGTCATCATCATCATCATTGCGGTATCCACGCCTTCTAGAACCTACTTGGTCATACCCTTTTCCTTGGCCAAAGAATCCTCCACCTTGGCCGCAAAAGGTCCCGTCTTGGTTCCCTTGATTAGGGAACAAAAGGTGCGGTTGAGCCCAAGATGGGTGAGGGCCTCTAGGGTCGATATACCGTTGTTGAGCCATGTTGTAGTAGGAGGGGTATTGAACCAAGTAGGTTTCGACCCTCCCATTGTACACTCCAATATCGACCCATTGCATAAGCTTCATCAAGTCATTCATGTCTGGAGCATTGGGAACTTGGGGAGTGAATGGTACATGTTGATTGGGGTAGGGTGGAACGGGTACATAAGATGGTGGTGCATTCCCCCATTCCGGCAACTCTCGAGGTTGACGAGGTGCTTCTTCTCTTTGTGGTGGGTTGGGGTGAATCTCGATATCGAGGAGGTAGCTCGGTGTAGGTGAGTACCGACTCAACCGTGGCTCGGTAGGTGGTACGTTCCACCTCATGATAACAATTGAAGAGCATCCCTTTGTGAACCACTCCACACTTCCGGTCTGAGTGTAGGTGCACCATCGGTGGTGGTTGAAGATAGTATCTTCGTCAATCAAAGTGCTCCCTTGGAGCTTCCCATAGGCCCCATGAAGGTTAAACCCATGGCAAAGGTCATTAGCCAACATTGTGATTAGGCCTCCCATCATAAAGGACTTAATGTTAGAGTTCCCTTGAGCATAATCAAAGAGCCTTGTAAGCATCTCAAGGGGCGTGTTGAAATTGTAAGCCCTTGTCACTTGAACATTTAAGTAGGACTCTAAGAAGGTCAAGTAAAGAAGGGTGCACCTGTATTGTTCTAGCCTTCCATTGATGGTTCCGGCTATAAAGCGCTCGGTGATCCGAATCAACGGATGTTGGATGGCAAAGGTATAGCATTGTTTTAAGGCAAAGAGTTCCCTCCCGGAGATAGCTCTCCAAATGTGGTTAACATTGAAGTCGGAGGGCTTGTCGGTGTTTTCCCTAGGCACTTCAAGACCAAAGATGTTTGCAAATTGGTCAAGGGTTAACCTATGGTCTTTATTACAAAGTCGTAACTCCAAGCAAACAGTTCTCCGAGTATTAGTGACGATGCGGAGACTACACAAAAACTCGAGGGTAAGACTTAGGTAAGTATCCTCATGGGCATAGAATAGCTTCCCGAGACCCAGACCATCGAAGAACATTTCAGTTTGATACCTTATGCCCAGGACTTATAAAACAGCGGTATCAATAAATTGAGTAGGCTCGTAACGCTTACCTATAAAATGAACGAATTTTAGGCAGTGTTCATCCCAAGTGAAGATTACTCAGGGAATTATTCGAGTTGTTCCACACCTTGTATTACCACATTTTGATGGCCCCTTGCCTCCCTTGGGGTGGATGAAGAAGCACCCTTGCGCTTCTTAGGTGCGGTCTCGGCGGATTTCTTGCCCTTGCCTCTTAGGTTCATCATTTTTGGTTGAAAAGTTAGGGTTTTGGGTTGATTTTTGTGTTGGGAATTTTTGAGAGATGATGATGTGATATTTTTAGGAGATAAGATAAGGAAAATGAGGGATCGTGGGGGTGTTTATAAAGGAAAATGGGTGGGAGTTGAGCGGATAAGGGCTGGGCTCGGGCGGATAGATCGAGAGCCTGGCTGAAAACAGAGGCAATCCGAAACGACCCGTGCTCGAGACGAGCGTCTTGATGTTGCAATCCGAGCGTCTTGCCGAGAGGACGCGCAGATTCATAGACAGGGAGCCTGGATATTTTACCAGCGGTTAAGGACGAGCAGATTGTGTAGGAGCGAGAAGGGCGTCTTGGGGGAGACGAGCTGATTCTTGAGAACTCGAGCGGATTCACATCCAGTTCAAAATTGTTTCCACGGCTTCATACAGGACGAGCGTCCTAGGGCCAGTACGAGCGTCTTGTTTTTTAGTCGGGCGTCTCCCTTACAATCCGAGCGGATTTCAGGTCAGTGCTGAATTAAACTCATGGCAAGGATCAGGACGAGTGTCTTGTGGTCGAGACGAGCATCTCGTGTCGCTCTTCGTCAATCCCTTGTTTCCTTCATTCGAATTCTTTCCCTTGCACCCTTTTGTGATCCCTTCTTATCTTTTTCTGAAAATATGCCCAATAAATGGGTAAGAAACCCTCTCTCGCCACTCTCATGTAAGAAAATGCAAGAAAAACAATGGTATATACACTATACAATGCAAAGATTATGGGAAGGAATATATTACAATTGGTGGTTTAAGATAGGACTCCACCAAACTAGTTCAAATTGTTGAGATTCTTTGTCCATAGAGCCCAAGGCTCTTAGAAGAAGGTCAAAGGCTTCTGAACAAGCCCCAAATAAGCATAGATATGGGTTGCTCCAATTCAAAATAAAGCTTGGCCAAGGTAGTTTGTCATTCATTCTCTTTTTCACCTTGCTCTTGGCACTTGAATATTTGCAATGCTCCCAATAAGTAAGCCTATGATTCTTGTCAACACTAGGAATGAAGTATGGCTCTTTTTCATCCGAAGATTTCTACTTACCACCTTCTTCCTCAATTTCGGTGATGATGATAACACTTTGATTACTCAATCCTTCAAAGGTAGAAGGAGAATTTCCCCAACATTGATGATGGGATAGCTTAGGAATTGAGATTGTGGGTGCCGAATCTCCACAAGTGAGTTTATTTGCAAGTTTGTTCTTGAGCTTTTCCACCAGGTACCCTTTATATGACGATTTGACTTTTTGGAGAAGATCCACCATATCATCTCCAACAATCATAGGTTCTATGGTGGGTATGAAATGGTCTTCATAGGCAATAGGGAAGAGGCGTTCATCTTCTTCATGATAAGAAATTTCGAATTTCTCAAGGATGGGTTCCTCAAGTAAGGTGATCTCACAAGTTTCCTCTTCCTTATACCAAAAATTCTTGCAAAGCACATAAGCTTCTTTCACGATCTCGTCATCATGGCTATCCTCATAAGAATCATAAATGGGGGCTTCATCTCTCTCTAATAATCCTTCCTCCACCATCTCAATATTCACATCAAAAGCCACACCCTCATACTCGCAAAGGCTAAGAGTAATTAGTTTACTCAACCTCATGTCTTCTTCATCGAACACAACACTTTCGTACTCACAAGAGCTCAGGGGGATTGGCTCTTCCCATTTCTCATCTTCTATATCAAAGGTCACTGCTTCAAATTCGCATTCATGGACAATGTTGAAGGATTGGTGGGGAGTAGCCACTTGGGTTTCCTTCCTTTGGGCAATTTGATTTCTCACCTCCTCACCATGGGTAACAATATTTTGAAGAACATTGTCTCTATTTTGGCTCTCCTCTAGCACTTGTTTGAAGAAGTTTTGTTGATCTCACATCATTTGGAAAATCATACTTTGGATGTCAATTCCATGCTCATCTTCTTGTCGTGGGTGGGTGTGAAAGTGGTTGTATCGTGATATTTGGAATTGGTTGCAAAGTGGGTATTGGGAGGGTGATTGTTGTGGATATTGGATATGGTGATTTTGGTGGGAAAATTTTGGGTAGTAGTTAAGATTTTCGTTGTACGAGTAGTAAGGTAGGTTTGTGTTGACTTGCTCCTTAAACTCTCCATACCCATTATAGTAGCACTCAAAAGATCCACCACATACTCCATATACCAAGTCTTGGGTCATCATCATAGCCAAGATAAAGATACAACTACAAACATGGAAATTATAATAAAACGGTAAAAACGAACCGTGAGGAATGAGTTCCTCAAGGTTAAATCAAAGTTAAAATAGACAAACAAACAAGAACTTAATCACATAACACCGTCCCCGACAACGGCGCCATTTTGGTGAGAGTGTCGTTGGGGCTCTCAATCAAACACATTTATATTTCTCAACAAACAACTAGTTAGTGGTTAACTCGAGGTCGATCCACGGGACGGTGAGCTTTGGGTTCTAAGTCTATCTATGTCAATTTACGCTAGTGTCACAATTGATTTTGGTTTGTAGTTGTGTTCTAAACTAATGAAAGCAATAAAGTAAAACATGCAATAAACTAAGCGATGTAAACAAATGATTAAAGACACTAGGATGTTATGGGATCATAGGGGAATCATGGGAGTAAATCATACAAACATGTTCTCAATTAAATACAAGCACTTATTGTTGTGATGGGATCGAGTTGGTGTATAAGCTTACAAACCCTAAGAAGGTTTGGGTCCCGGAGCTGAATCGATTAGATTGTACAACACCTACAAGTCGACTTAGTCCTTCTTATTCAACATTGTGCATGGTCTAATGAGGCTGGAGTCGGTTTATGTACTTACAAGCCTCATTGAAAAGATAGGTGATGGATCCAAAAATGCAAGGATTCATAGGCTCGCATTTCATCAAACATAACATGTGCATAAGTTAAAATCACAACAAGCAAGCAAATTAATTATGAAAACATATTAGATTAAGCATAGATCAATCCCCATGTTTGTTTCCCATAATTCCCCATTAATCCTAACTAAGTAACTACACACATATTCTCATGGGAAACATGTTATCAATGGTGTCAATCATCACATCAAGTATAAACATGATAAGGGAGTGAAGAAATTGACAATAAAGAGTAAAGAGTATAGGAATTGTACCAACTTAGGAATGATCCAAATATAAAGCAATGAATAATAGAAGAAAACTTGATTGATTGATGAAGAGTTGTCAATTCTCCAATAATAACCCAATAATCTTCAATTACCCAATAATAAAATTGAACAATAATTAAGGAAAGATTAATGTGGAATGATTGAGATTAATCTAGTCTAATATACTCCAATCTAATCTAAGAAAGGTTTGCCTCCTCTTGGCTTAATTCCTTTGATTATTACAAAATGGAGTATATAAAGTAGTACATTATTAGGTCAAGTAAATATATATTAGTAAATAACAATGATAAGTTTTGAATAGAGAATTGCAAGTCTCGCGAGGAGAAGAGCAAATTGGACTGCTGCTTCTACCACGATCCGCTCGGGCAGAGGGCAAGACGCTGGGATCAATGGTCAATGATCCGCTCGTCTTGTTGTCGGGACGCTCGGATCATGCCCTGGCAACCCGCTCGTCTTGTGCATAGGACGCACAGATCGTTGCACAGTGCTCCATCCTCTTGTTTCATGCCCTTTGATCTACGTATATTCCTTATTCTTGTTTCATCGGTCATCGTTCTTGCCTCCTTTTCATGCTAGTCCATCTAAGATCGTCAACAAGCTTACAAATATGCATAGGAGACGGGAATTCCGCCTCATTATCTTCTTTCCTATAAAACATATAAAATGCGATAGGAAAGCAAAAAAGGAAGGAATTGATGGACAAAATGGCCATGAAATGTTATAATAGTATGCAAAATAGGCTCAATTAGGGTACTAAATGCGCGCAATTAAGAGTCACATCAGTCCTCGACAATAATGCGATCACATGTTTAAATCTCATGATAAGAATATATGAGGGAAAATTATTTTATTGTCAACTGATCCACATTAATCGGTAATGGTTGGCTGACTAGAGTTTGACATTACCGTCGTATGACGGTGGTGATCAGTTGATCCCTTAATGTCATACCTCTAGGGTAACACTCTTAATTGATAAATTAATTAATTGTATAATGATACAAGTTAATTAATCCCTTAAAATAGATGATGTTTTTGTTATTGTTTATGAAACAATTATAATTAGAATGAATAATGTATTATAATTACAAGGTGTTGTGAATTATAATTAATGGTCCATTTTAAGTATATGCAATCATGTATTGTTAATTAAGTCATTGTATGTAATTTATTTTTTGTAATGATTTTTAATAAGTTAAGAATACATTACATGATCATATGTCTTGTAACAAACTTAAAATGGATTTCATATTACATACGGAAACCGGTTTTTCCATATGGGTGGGGGATATTTGTGCTTTTTATATTAATTGCAAGAGACAACCCTATTAAGCATGCTTTAGAGATTCGTCACTTTAAGTTTTCTTGTGAAGAACAATTGAGTGAAAATATAAGCAAGGATTGGCCTTGCTTCCCTCAACCTACCCGGCCCCTGATGTGACCATAATTAGAGCATATTTAGTCGCCGAATTAGCCTTGTTCCCATGCTTTTTAGTGCATATTTGGGTCATTTATTGTCTTTAGTTCTTTGTTTTGCATATTCTTTGAGGTTTTGTGTCCTTGGTAGGAAAGGAGTGCAAACCTTGCATTTTCATGGCAAAATGAGACTAAATTGATTGAATTCAATGACCAAGCATCAAGGAGAGACAAGATTAGAAGGCTTTTGTACATATTATAGTAGATGGGCAATGATGAGGAAAGATCCTTGCATCCCCTAGGAAATCCCCAAGGATTTTATGAAGAAAACAGAAGAAAAGAAGAAGAAACAAGTCTGAGTAGCAATCCGTGCGGATTGTCCTGAATCCGCCCGTCCTCCACCTTCACAATCCGTGCGTCTTCTTCCAAAGACGCCCGGGCAGCAGCTACCAAAAGACGCCCGTCTTCTCCCAAAGACGCCCGGGCAGAGACAATGGAATCCGGCCGTCCCGAGCCTAAGACGCACGGATTCCAAGACAGCGCAAATTCGTTTTTCAAGCTTCAAGAAAGATGCCCATCCTTCAGAAAATACCGGCGTTTCACTAAGTAGGGACTTAATCGTCATTTAAGCCCTTAGTTAACCCTAATGCATCCACCTAATTTCCACTATAAATACCCCATTAGTCTAATTGGAAGAGTATGTTCTTCTTATTAATTCATAGAATAGTTAATATCAATCAAATCTCTCTTTAGTTTGTAATCAACAATTAATCAAGTTTTAATACAAGTTTTATTTCCATAATCTCTCTTTTGTTCATCCTTTATTTTGGGTAATTGAAGATTATTTGGGTTATTATTGGGAGATTAACAACCTCTCAATCAAGCATCAAGTACTTCTTTTATTCTTTGCTTTATTATTGGAATCATTAGTAGGTATAATTCTCTTAATCCCTTTTTAATTATTGTTAATTACTTTCATTTATTCATCATGTTTTACTTTGTTGGTATGATTGAAAACCTTTCTTGCATGATCAACATGATAATGAGTGAGTAGTCACCAAGCTAGGGTTAATGGGTAATTAGGGGAAACCAACATGGGGAATGATTCATGCTTAAATTAATATGCTTTCATGGTTTATTTGCTTGCTTGTTTTGATCTCAACTCATGCACATATTATGTTTGATGAAATGCGAGCCTATGAATCCTTGCATTTTTTACCCATCACCTACCTTTTCAATGAGACTTGTAAGACATAAACCAACTCGAGTCTCATTAGACCATGCATGTTGTTGAGTAGGGAAGACTAAGTCGACTTGTAGGTGCTGTACAATCTAATAGATTCGGCTCCGGGACCCAAACTCAATCCATCACAACAATAATTGCTTGCTTATAATTTGAGAACATGTTTGTATGATCAATTCCCATGAATCCCCTATGACCCCTTGACACCCTAGTGCTTTTTATCAATTGTTTACAACCCTTTCAATTCATCTTGCTTATTTACTTTCATTGCTATTTAGTTTAGTGACCGTCTACATCAACCCAAATTGTGACACCCCTAAGACACCACTAGTCTCAATAGAAATCTCATATCAATTCCCGTCCCTTGGGATCCGACCTTTACTTGCCTCTTTACTAATTGTAGAGTTTTTTGGGAAGCTATAAATTGTGTTTTGGTCTAGGTGCTCCTAACGACAAGTTACCGAAAAGATTTAGTCCCGACCAAAAATGGGCGCCGTTGCCGGGGACGGTGTTATCTTGATTTATATTTTCTTATATTGTTATTATTTGTGTCTTTCTTTGCCTTGAGAACGTAAAACTCCTCAAGGTTTGTTCTAATTGTTTTCAAGTTGTTTGATATTTTGCATGTCTATAAGGTCACAAGCTGATTTGTTACCCTTTGATCGTGAAATTGAAAGAACTTTGACAACCAATATAAGACTTGCTAGGAGAAATTTGAGAGGTATTAGTGAGGTTGTAGATATTAAACCAACTATTGAGTTCATCAACCCTTTTGCAAGAGAAGGTGAGGAGAATCCAACACAAAATACAACACAAAATCAACCCACAATGCCTAAGTTTTCATCACATTCCGTACCCACCGAGGAGAACCTACCCAATGGTACTCCCACACCACAACATTTGACCGGAAATTTCATTGCCAAATCCGCATTTATCCAATTAGTCGAAAGGAGCCAATTTGGGGGGATGCCTAGTAAAGACCTTCATTCTCATATGGAGACCTTTTGTGACTATTGTGATGCGATTTCTCAAACCGGTGTAACTCAAGACCAAATTCGATGGGTCTTATTTCCTTTTTCTCTAATTGGCACCGCGAAACAATGGTTGAAGGGCCTTGATAAGGCTACTCTCGGAATTGATTCTTCGAAGAAGTTGGCTCTAGCTTTCTACAAAAAATTCTACCCGCCGAAAAAGACTAACATGCTAAGAGCTCAAATTACGGGTTTTAAGCAAAGGGATGAAGAATCTTTGTATGAAGCTTGGGAGCGGTTCAAAGGAATTTGTCGCTCATGTCCTCATCGTGGACTTAGCGAATGGTTCTTGTTACAACAATTTTGGAACGGTCTATATGAAGATTCAAGGAACATTCTCAACATGGGATCAAATGGAATGTTCACCGAAGTTGATGACAATCAAACTTGGAACAAAACTGAGGAAATGGCGGTCCATAACTCACAATATAGTAGACCTCGAAAGGCTACTAGTGGAGGAAAGCATGAAGTGGACTCTGTTACTCAATTGGGTGATCAACTTAGTGCTCACATTTATACCATCAATTTGAAGTTTGAAAAAGCTATGGCTAGACTTGAAGAAGCCTCAAAATCACCAAAGCATCATGTTAATGCCATGACGGCATCTTCATCAATCCCAAGTGGGATATGTGAGAATTATGGAACTTTGGGACATGACCAAAGTGAATGTAGGGGAACAAATGAACAAGTGAATGCTTTCCAAGCATACAAGAGTGGTACCCCTTATTCCAACTATTATAATGAAAACACCAAATTCCCTCCAAATATCTCATACAAAAGCCAAAATGTTCAAAACCCTCAAACAACATACACCCCACCTCCCATGAGAAACCAAAATCAAAGACCCTTTTACAATCAAAACCAAGGTTACCAAAATCAATCTCCATACAATCAACAAAATGACCAAGGTTTTGATGTTCAAAAAGCGGTCCTTCAAATGCAAAAGAATCAACAAGAATTTTTCACTCAAATGCAAAAAGATAGTCAAGCAAAGGAAACCACCATTAACAACATCCTAGCTCACACCAAAATGTTGGAAACCCAATTGACTCAACTAGCATCTTCAAGCTCACAAAGACAAAAGGGGCAATTACCACCTCAAAGTAATCCCCCAAGACATAAAATGGTTAGTGCCATTCACTTGAGAAGTGGTACAAGGTATGAAGCACCAAAAAGCAAGTTGAGGATGAAGTTGTGGAAGCTAGTGATAAGGAAGAAATTGTGCAAAACTCCAAGGATGGAGAACCATCAAAAGAAGAAATTTCAAAGAAAAATGAAGACAAGGTCAAGGAGAAGGAGCCCATTGTGATTAGACTTCCTTTTCCAAGTCGTCAAGCCAAGCCCAAATTTGATGACCAACTTGGAAAATTTATGGAAATTGTGAAGAATTTGGAAGTCTCAATTCCTTTCACGGAATTAATCAATCACGTGCCGGCCTATGCGAAATACATGAAAGACATCCACACAAAGAAGAATTCGATCCGGAAGCTTGAGACTATCGCCTTCACTAAGGTGAGTAGTGTAATACTTCAAGGGAGTTCACCTCCAAAACTCAAGGATCCGGGAAGCTTCTCAATAGCGTGTACCATTGGCGACACCACGATCAACAAAGCCTTATGTGATTTAGGAGCTAGTGTAAGTGTTATGCCGTACTTGGTGAGTAAAAGGTTGTGGATGGGAGAGCTTAAATGCACCAATATTACACTCCAAATGGCCGATAGGTCGACGAAGACATCATTAGGGATATGGGAAGATGTTCCCGTATGAATTGGGAAGTTTTTCATCCCGGTGGACTTTGTCATTGTTGATATGGAAGAAGATTCCAACATTCCAATCATCCTAGGAAGACCTTTCTTACACACCGCGGGTGCGGTGATTGATGTGAAACATGGAGAGCTCACTCTAGAAGTGGGAGATGAGAGTATAACTTTTAATCTTGACAAAACTATGAGAGCTCCCCGTTTACATGAACCATGTTTTATGATTGATCATTATAGCCGGAAGGATGATAGGAAGAAGTCGAAACTCCAATGGAAGAAGAAAATTGAAGATGCTCCATTCAAAGAGCAAGTGAATTGTAACAAAGAGAGCTTGCAAAGCTCACCAAAGTCAAGCAATGAAGAAGATGGCCTCATTGGCCAAGAAAAGAAAATGGGAGAGTTGTCTACATCAAATCAAGAGATCTTTAGTGATCAAGTAGATGAAGTGTGTGGTTTTTGGGACGACGAATTTGAAGGGATTTTCAATCCCTACATTGGTAATGCCATCGATCAAGACCGACAACAAGGGCAAAGATCTATTGAAGAACTTTATCACGACAATGAACAAGCTTTTGATTACTTTTTCAAGGTGTTGAGCAACATCAACAATACCTTGGACATGCCCCCTTGACATCTCATCAACAATGAGAGTTTGGTGGAGTCCTCCCTAAACCACCATTTGTAAATATTTCTAACTCCCTAACTCGCATTTCAATTCTTGTATTGCATTTCCTGTCATTTTGGGATTTTTAAGCCTTGATCAAGATAATTATCATTTTTGAGAGAAGTGAGGGAGGGACTAATGATTTCAATTGATGTGTAGTGCTTTAGCTTAGTGTGGGATAACAATTGCCTAGGCTATTCATGCCTTAGTAGTGCCCCCACAATGAAGAACACGAGATTTTGAAGAAAAATGAAAAATGACAAGGGATATGCAAAGTACACGGATGGAACTGAATCCGGGTAAAAGGGGTAGAATCCGAGCGGTTTCAAGAGAATCCGCCCGTCTTCAAGCAATCCGGGCATATTGGTCCGAATCCACCCGTTCTTCATGAGCTGAATTTTTGAAATTTTTGGACTGTTAGCAAATCCAGGCGTCCTGCAAAGAATCCGCCCGTCTTCATAAAGACGCCCGTCTTGAAAGAGAAGACGCCCGTCTTTTGGCTGATAAAAAACAAGAAAAATCCCTGGAAAGGAATCCGCCCATCTTCTCTGAAAGACGCCCGTCCCACGTTTTCAAATCCGTCCGTCTTTTCTAGAATCTGCCCGTCTTTAGGCGAGAATTTCCCAACCCAGAACAGGCAGAATCCGGCCGTCCCGAAGGAAAGCCGCCCGTCTCCCCCCTGCATTTCAAATTTTTCGGGTTTATTATAAACCCCCTCCTACATCCATTTCTTCATTTATTCATTCAAAAACACTACCCACAAACCCCATAACTCAAAACCCTCATCCTCTCCATCACAAAAACAAGATTCCTCAACAACATTCACCAAAATCAAATCAAAACATCCTTTTAACAACAAATCAATCACTCCTCTTTCAACAAAAATCAAAACCAAGCACAAAATCTTCAACCTTTGAGTCGATTTTTGAATTCATAAAGGCAAAGCCTTTCATCTTTAAATCGATTTGGGTACACTAGAAAATTGAATATTTTCACTCTTTTCTTGGTTTATGCATCAATGGCAAGGACAAAGGGAGCAACAAAAGCAACAAAGGCAAAGGCACTCTCATCAAGACAAAAGAGTCTTCAAGCAAAGAAAGCATTGGCTATGGTGGTAGCTAGCCCAAACTTGGAAGTGCAACAACAACAACCTCCCATGGAAGCAACAACATCTACTACTCCGGAAATTGTTCAACTTTCGAACTATCCGGAGGTAATTTTTATTTCCAAATCCCATAGGGACACTTTTGCCAAGTTTGCTAGAAAATCATTTCTATCCACCAAGTTTATTTGTGAAGATGCCTTAGATACGTTGGGTGTCCTTGAGCAAACTAGAGCCTTCTTTAAAGCCATGGGGTTGGAGAAATTGTTTACAACAAAAGAATTGACATACCCCTCCCTTACCTTAGAATTCTTGAGTTCTTTGAAAGTCAATAAGGTAGAGACTATGGAAACCATCGAGTTCCGCCTAGCTAATGTTAGTAGGCGCATCTCCTTTGAGGAAATGGGTAAAGCATTGGGTCTTAGTGATTCACCGAGTTATTTCAAGAATGTTGGCAAATATGACCCCGACCCTCTTTGGGAGGCGATTTCCGAAGGAAATATGAGAACTATCATGCTAGTGGCACTCTATTAGTCCACCATCCGGGCATTAGAGTATGGCACAAGGTCGTAGGAAACACCATCATTGCAAGAAAAGACACCAACCACTTTACCAAGCTCGATTTTGTTCTTCTTGAGTCGGCCTTGAACATTGGAAGGGAATTCACCAAGCCTTTCAACTCTCTAAGGCTTTTGGTGGATAGATGGCTAAATGTTTATTGTGGGAAGCAAGGCACTACCGTCATTGTGAATGGAGGTCTAGTCACTCTTTTGGCTAAATACTTTGATCCGAACTTCAACAAGGATAGCAAGTATGTGGCGAAAAAGGGTGGTCATCTCATTGATATTGATACTATGATAAACAAGTACAAGTGCGTCTCTCATAACCCTCTTGACACCAAGTATGGATGGCTCACAAGTGAGGCTAGATCTTTTACTTTGCCTTCGAAGATTTGTCAGAGATGCACAAGCAAGCCTTCAAGGACCGGGAAGATGCTTACTTAGCCAAAATCCACCCCTCCTTCACTTAGCTAGGCAAGGACTACTTGACCCTTCATGTCCTTTGCCTAGTTGGGCGGATAGGGAAGTCTTCTTTCCGAGTGCATCTAGGGGTGAGTTTCCGGGTGATAATGAGGTTGTCGGTGATGAAGAGGTTGATGATAACATTGATGAAGAAGCTAGTGAAGAAGAAGAAGAGGATGATGAGCAAGGTGAACAACAAAGTGAAGAGGGAAGTGGTGATGAGTCCACTTCTAGTGAGGAAGATGATGATAGTGATGATATGATGGAAGATTAGCAAGCTTTGGAGGCTCCTACCCTCTTGAGGTTTGTCTATTTCTCTCTTTGTTGTATTTTATTAATCTTGATCATTGTTGGAGTAGTCCTAGCACCATAGAGGACTAACACCTCGGCCCCATTGAGGTGTTCTCATTTTATTGTTCCCACTTTTAAAAATCCAAAATGACAAAATTAGTTTCATGCATTGCATCGTGTGTGCATGAACTACACCCAACCTTAGGACATTAGCAATAATGTCTAACTCGGTTTGGGGAAGTACATACATACACAACGGGAGGTAATCTAAATTATCCTCTCCGTCATAAATAAAAACCCATGCATCATGTAGCGTAGATTAGTGTAGCTTGCATTTAGTATAGAATTCATGCATCATGCTAGCATGATTTCCCATCATTTTGGCCATTGAGGACAATGCCCATATTAGTGTGGGGATGGGGAATTCTAACTTAACTTTTATTCAAAAAAATCCAAAAAAATTGAAAATTTTCGAAAAATCATAAAAATTTGAAAATTGAAAAACCAAAAACAAGTTCATTTCCTTTGTAGTGTAGTCATGTATATATTGTATATATTGTGTTTGTTTTACCCTTGTTCACATTGATCGACTACGCCACATCCGAGACATGAGGATAATGAAGACCGCATGGTATGATCTTTCCAATCTCCTTTTTCCTCTTTATGTTAATGACTATGTGGCTTTATTTTGATTGATGCGGTATAACAATGTGAACTTAGGACTTGCATTTAGTTTATATGTCATATTAGTTGGTAGAATCACTTGCATTAGGATGTATATAATAGTTGCATAATGGCATATAGTTGCATTTAGATGAAATGTTTTAAAAAGTGCCTAATTGAGAACTTTGACAAGAGCAACTAAGCCATTACAAATACTTTTTCAACATAAGACTTCGCCTACTAGAATGGATGTAAAACACCCTAGATTGTGTCATACTAGTGTCTTTCGACCCATGACCCAAAGCCTAGTCAAGGGTTTGCATGTGAGTCACCTATCCAACCCCGTGATGCGATGTGGACTTGGTTAACTTGTCTAGGTGACCTTGATTGACCTTGTGGTATGGCAACCCAAAAATACTTTCTATCAATAAGTTTGAAGTGCTCATTTCAAAGATTTTGTATGTGGAAATGTTTTATTGCCAAGGAAACCTCAAATGTTATGAAATGTTGAAATATTGGGAATTTTAGTTGTTTTGATGGAGGCGTACCACTTCGATGTGCTTTGGAGAGGGATCCATTGAATTGGGCCCCCACACGGTTGTGAATTCAACCGCCCAAAGACAGAGTGACTATCACCCCGAAAAGCTATTGTCTAGAGGTTAACCGGTTGCCTAATAAGAGATTGGCGAAAGCAAAGGACATTAGCACGGAAGGGACAAACCCCATCTCTAATTTTTGAAATGTGAAAGTTGAATGAGGTCAATTTTTGAATGCTAGTCATATCCACCCTTGTTTACAACGATTTGAGCATTTCATTCCCAAAAAAGCCTTTTTGTCAAGCCACTTTGTCGAGCTTGGGACGATCCATGACCTTTACTTTTGTAGAGAACTCGAGACTTGTCATGTCATATGCTACTAGCATCATGGGGATCATCATTCCACGCCATCCGATCGCTCTTGACAAAATTATTTGGAAATTGAGGACGAAAGTAGTCTTTTTTTTTAGGTGAAATGTGAGTATATATATTATATCAAGGAACCAAGATACATATACAAGGGTAGGGGTTCAAACCTTGGTAAGCTCAAAAACAAACAAAAAACGTACAGCATAACAGATAACCAAGCCTCATTGCAAGCAGCTTAACCACCCATTAGTGCTGTTAGACATCCCAGGGCCAGTTTTGCTGCACCCTCTTCTTCCTGCCATCTCCTCTATCTGAGAAACTAACAGTTCAGACCTCACAACAGACTGATGGAGTCTGGTGATGTTTCTCTGATGCCATATCGTGTAAAGATAAACATTGAAAATCATAGTCATTGCCTTCCATTGTAGACTGCCTGTCCTACCATTCTGGAGTTCAGTAAGAGTAGGAAAAGCTCTCCCCATCCAGACAGCAAGAGCTGCCCTGATTCTGCAGCTGTAATGACACTCATAGAATAAGTGAGTGATCGTTTCAGGTTGATCTCCACAGATTAAACAAAGATTGTCCTCACAAAAGCCAATCTGGAATAGCTTAGCTTTGGTATTTAGTCCCTCCTGCATAATAAGCCACGTAATGATTGAATGCTTGGGAATGTTCCAGCTGTTCCATACCAGAGAGCACCAATCCACCTTAGGTTATTGAGTGCATAGCCATTTATAACCATTCTTGAGTGTATAACCATTCTCATCAGGTAACCAACAATTCTCACCAAATCCATCCTTCAGTTTATCCTTGACTTTGCAAACATTCTTCCAAGTCCAAGGAGAATCTGCAGGGGGGAGTAAGACTGCCAGTCTTGCTCTTTCAAGTAAACATTACTGATCCACCTTATCCACAATCTATCAGCTTTGGTATACACCCAGTTCACCAATTTACCAACAGCTGCCCAATTCCAATTTTCCACTTTCTTTATGGCAAGACCACCAGCATCTTTGGGCATAGTAACCCTATCCCAAGCTACTAGAGGGACTCTATGATAATCAGGACTCCCATCCCAGAAGTAGTTTCTGCATATTGCTTCAACTCTCCTGATTACAACTTTAGGAATTAAAAACATAGTAGCCCAATAGCTATGGAGAGTATTTAGAACTGAGTTGATGAGAGTGATTCTGCCAGCATAAGAGAGTTTTTTGGCACCCAAACCTCTAATCCTGTTGATAATTTTCTCTGTTAAGTAGTTACAATCCTTCTTGCTGATTTTGCCAGGTTGAATTGGAACCCCTAGGTATCTGAATGGCATTGTACCCTCCTGAAATCCAGTAGCTCTCAAGATATCATTTTTGAGTTCAGAACTCATCCCACTAAAAAACATTTCAGACTTGGTATTGTTCATTTTCAAACCAGAAGCATTAGAGAAAGAGGTGAAAGCCTTCATAAGGAGGATGATAGAGGGTGCATCCCCTTTGCAGAACATGAGGAGGTCATCTGCAAACATCAAGTGAGAGAGCTTTAAACTCTTGCATAGGGGATGATAATGGAAAGGCCATCTTTCTGTAGCAAAAGCAATAAGTCTAGTCAAATACTCCATACAAATTGTGAATATGAGCGGGGATATTGGGTCACCCTGTCTAAGCCCTCTCTGTCCTCTAAAATAACCAAAATTATTTCCATTAAGGACTAGAGTAAATGAGGTAGAGGTAATGCAAGCCATGATCAACTTACTGAAATGAGGAGGGAAATGAAGACCAGATAGCAGTTGTTCCACAAAATCCCATTCCACAGTATCATAAGCTTTCTGAAGATCAATTTTGAATAGGCATCTAGGAGACACATGAGTTCTTGCATACATATGCACAATGTCTTGACAGATTAACACATTCTCAATGATAGACCTACCTTGGATAAAAGCACCCTGATTGTCATGAATAAGGTCCGGTAGCACAAGAGCCAGTCTGTTGCATAGAAGCTTGGATATTGTGGGGTAATATCCGTATAAGACCCTCTAAATTTATGGATTATAACGTAAATTTAACATGTGAAATATGGTCATAAACGAAAAACAACAATGAAACGATAAAGATAAAGAATCAACCTCGGGTCCTTTGATGCGTGGCGTAAAGAACAGAAATCAACAGAGATTTCCTCCTAATCGTTGCACCCAAGACCGTCTGAGACTATGCCCTTGTGCTAGAAATGCTCTCTAATTGACTTGCAATATCGAGAGAGCTATTGTGAGTTTTTTTCAGATGTGAGATCTAGGTTTCAGAGAGAAAACGATCTCCAAAACCCTAATTTTTATCAAAAATGAATTAGGTTTCAAAGGAGAGGAAACCTCTCCTTTTGATGGCCTCGGTCCGCGGGTCACTAGAGGAGGGAGTGGGCTTTCCACTTTCTCCTCATTTAACTCGTGATCCGACTGATCCGACTCGTCTCGCTAAAATGTATATGACGCGGTTTTTATTATAAATCGTCATCGGTTATCGGCTATTAAAATATCAACTAATAACACGGGTTAGTTGAATTATTAATGCATGTCCGACAAAGACGATATTGTATAATTTATTCAATATACATTAATTAAATATAAATCGTTTATATTCAATTTACGAATTAACTGCTTAATTCGCCTTAGCCATTATTATTTAATCCGTATTAAATAATTGTCTCAACATCGCGTTTGACTAATTACTAGTCAATAACTCCGACTAACTGGTTAGTCAAATTTGGCATCAACATGATCAGTATTTTCATACTCGTCACATCTCTCAAACGTATCCTATAGGTGTGACTTTTAGGGACCAGTTGATCACCGCCATCTGTATGACAATAACGTCAAACTTATCTAGCAAGCCAACCGTTATTGATAAACGTGGATCAACTGATAATAATACCAAAAGTATGCCCTTTGATCCTTTTAGAGATTTATAAGTCCTTGCACTAACTGTTAAGGACACCAACCCCAACAAGCTCCCACTTGTCCGTACAAGTGTATGTGCAATGACGTTATCCGCACTAACTGGAGGACACAGCCTCAACAAACTCCCACTTGTCCGTACAAGTGTATGTGCGATAACCGATTCTCATATTCATTTAAAAATTTCTCCCACTCAATGTAAAACAATTTGCAGATCCGGATCCGCAAAGGTCGTATTTTACAATCGATCCGTATCTAGAGTGGTTTCCCCGACTAGAGAGTAACTTAACCGATAAAACGAATCCGTATCCGAGCATGGCCATGCATTTCGATTCTGACTCCTCGAGTGGCCCTGAGAAATATCGAGTACCTGATAAAGGCTGAATATTTCCTTCAACTCGAACTCCTTCCGATCTAAGCACCGCATGAAATGACCCAGAAAAAATCTACTTGGCCCCCTGTTACGGATGACCGTGAGAAAGAAACCAAAGTCACCCAAAATCTGCCTTAGTCTCAAGAGACAGTCGATAGTCAAAAGAATCGACTCTTAGGATCACCATGGAGGTCCTATCCACGACCGGGCACCGAATGTTATAAAACATTTAGGACTCCACGTCGATGTCACAATTGTGTCCTACGAGATATCCGTATAAATCGCCTCGTGATTGGTCACCAACCGGTTGACTTATGGCTCGTTGAACCCACCATCAACCAACGTCACAAAATAATTGCCAGAGTTATCAGCTCATGTGGGCAACTAAGGACTGAAAAATATAATGTTTGTTCAGTTCACTTTGTGGTGTTCAAAAATTGTCGTGCAATTCCACATGAAAAACAAAATATATAAATATCAAAACGATGATGTCGTATAGAGTACAAAAGAGAATGAATCTAATCCATAAAAGAGTACTACAACTTAGGAACACGTTTAATTCCCATGGAATTAACGTGCCCTTCATGCTTATCTTGTCGTAATGGTTTAGTGAGAGGATCTGCTATGTTATCATCTGTAGCAATCTTTTCTATCACTACTTCCTTTTGCTCCACGTAATCTCGGATTAGATGAGCTTTCCGTTGTACATGTCTAGACTTGTTGCTAGACTTTGGCTCCTTAGCTTGGAAGATGGCACCACTATTGTCGCAATAGATGGTGATCGGGTCATTCGAACTAGGCACTACGATAGCCCATGTAAGAATTGACGCATCCATATCGCTTCCTTTGTAGCTTCGCACGCGGCATAGTACTCGGACTCGGTCGTAGAATCTGCTTTAACGTGATTTGTTTGGAACTCTTCCAGTGATCGCAGCGCCATTAAGAGTAAAAACGAATCCGGACCGAGATTTCGAGTCATCACGATCCGTTTGGAAGCTAGCATCTGCGTAACCGGTTGCGCATAGCTTTTGTTCGCCTCCATAAGTCAATGCCCAATCTTTAGTCCTCCGTAGGTACTTAAGAATGTTCTTGACAGCCATCCAATGTGATTCACCTGGATGCTGTTGGAATCGACTTGTCATACTCAATGCATATGCCACGTCCGGACGTGTGCATATCATGGCATACATGATTGATCCTATAGCCGAGGCATAAGGAATCCGTGTCATGCGCTCTTTCTCTTCCGGTGTCTCTGGTGACTGAGACTTGCTCAAATGCACCCCTGAAGCCATAGGAAGAAACCCCTTCTTGGAGTTGGTCATGCTGAATCTCTCTAGGACTTTGTCTATGTAAGACTCCTGACTGAGAGATAACATCCGTCTTGATCTATCTCGATAGATACGGATGCCTAGAATTCTTTGCGCCTCACCCAGATCTTTCATCTGGAAATGGTTTTTCAACCATACTTTCACCGAAGTTAAGAGAGGCATGTCATTCCCAATCAGGAGTATGTCATCGACATACAATATTAGGAATACAATCTTGCTCCCACTCGACTTGATATAAAGACATGGTTCCTCGACCGATCGAGTAAATCCATTTTCTTTAATCACTTGGTCGAAGCGATGATTCCAACTCCGAGATGCTTGCTTAAGTCCATAAATGGAACGCTTAAGCTTGCACACTTTCTTAGGATGTTCTGGATCGATGAAACCTTCGAGTTGTACCATGTACAACTCTTCCTCCAAAAAACCGTTTAAGAAGGCGGTTTTCACGTCCATTTGCCAAATTTGATAATCATGAAAAGCGGTAATCGCTAAGATAATCCGAATGGAACGCAACATGACTACGGGTGCGAAAATTTCATCGTAGTGCAAACCTGGCACTTGGGTGAAACCTTTAGCAACTAGTCGTGCTTTATAGATATCTTGTTGACCTTCCACAGAATGCTTTATCTTGTAAAGCCATTTGCATTGAAGGGGACGAACCTTAGCAGGTAAGTGAACAAGATCCTATACGTTGTTCTCATACATAGAGTCCATCTCGGATTGCATGGCCTCAAGCCATAGCTTTGAGTCGGAACTAGTCATGGCACCTTTATAGGTTGCGGGTTCACTACTCGTTAAGAGTAGAACGTCATCTATGTCATGTTCCTCGACCATACCAATGTATCTGTCCGGAGGAATAGAGACTCTTCCCGACCTCCTAGGTTCCTCAGGAATGTTAACCGCAGCCGGGATTGAAGGAATTGGTTCCTCCAATGGTTGCTCGGTATTTGGTTATGGAATCTCCGACAGGTCGAAGGTTCTATCACTCTTTGCATTCTCGAGAAATTCCTTCTCTAAGAATGTCGCACTAGCCGCAACAAAAACGCGTTGTTCGGTTGGCGAATAGAAGTAATGACCAAGTGTTCCTTTAGGATAACCTATAAAGTATGTCTTGACCGATCGCGGGCCGAGCTTATCCTCGTGTCTCCACTTGACATAAGCCTCGCAGCCCCAAACCCGTATAAAGGACAAGTTAGGGACCGTTCCCTTCCATAGTTCATATGGAGTCTTGTCAACAGCTTTAGACGGACTTCGGTTAAGTATTAGAGCAGCTGACAGAAGAGCATAACCCCACAATGAGTCAGGCAACACGGTGTGACTCATCATGGATCGAACCATATCAAGTAGTGTTCGATTTCTCCGTTCGGACACACCATTCAATTGAGGTGTTCCAGGTGGAGTTAACTGTAGGGCAATCCCACAGTCCTTTAGGTGTTGATCAAACTCGTGAGAAAGATACTCGCCACCACGATCTGAACGTAGTGTTTTAATCTTTCTACCCAATAGGTTCTATACCCTATTCTGGTATTTCTTGAATTTCTCAAAGGATTCACTTTTGTGCTTCATTAAGTAGACATAGCCATATCTACTTAAATCGTCCGTGAAAGTGATGAAATACCTATAGCCTTCTCGTGCGGTGATTGACATAGGGCCACATACATCCGTGTGTATGAGTCCTAATAGGTCAGCAGCGCGCATTCCAACACCTTTGAAGGAAATCCGAGTCATCTTACCGATGAGACATGATTCACACGTGCCAAATGATTGAAAATCAAAGGCCGAGATAGCTCCATTTTTGATGAGTCGTTTTACGC